>NW_027176229.1:7048577-7093577 GCF_023055335.1 Clinocottus analis | reverse complement strand
ACACTTCACCTTGTACTTGTGAGCGCTTAGAAATAAATGTACTTCATGTACACTCTGGTGGAGTGGTACATGCATAGCTGAGTACTGACACTGACCTCCAGTCAGAGATAATCATAAAGCAACACATTTCCTTTTCCGAGTAAAGTGAAGGTTTAATTTTTTTGTAAGACCTCAACCTCATGATGCTTACTTGGACTCCATTATCGGCACTAACAGGCGAGCTAATTATGATCTTGGCTTACCCTTCATCACACCCATACATAACGGCATCATTTAATGAGTGCACTGCTGTAACAAGTTTAGACTTGGCTGAAAAAGTTGTTTAATAGTGGATGCTTTTATGCAAAGTTACTCAGTTTCTATATGAACAACAATATAACCTAATGTTAATGCATTTCTAATGCCTGATGAGCCCAAGCAACCCCAAAAGCGGGGGCAGAATTCTTCATCAGGAGCTCTTCCTCACACTCCAAGTCCTCGTACTGCCATGAATTAATACTAGAGCCACTGATGTGACATAGCAAAAAGAAATCTGCACTGCCTGGCCTTACAAGAGTATATACATGTCCATTGTATAAGTTTATAACACAATTCAACCATAAATATTAACATAAACTAGAAATATGACACGAGAGGACTCAAAAGTGACCCGAGAGAGCTCCCCGAGTTATGAAAATATCAATGTTCATCTCCGTAGCTTGATGCTGCAAATCATTGGTGACTTTCTGGAAAGCTTACAACTAACGGAACCGCCTATACCGCCAAATCCCTTATGAGACAAACCTCAACAAGATATCAATCACATTCCAGCCAAAAAAACTGAAATATGACTTACTTATCCAATAAACAATACTTGATTCGTATGTATTGGTGCATCTGCTTGAGCACAGCCCCTCTGTTGTGGAACCAGAGGCGTCCAAGGTCCAGGAAGAAAGTTAAGGCATTTTGGCTCTCAGCAAACCTAAACCTACGGTACACGAAATCTGCACTAAATGAATTACTAAAAATATTTAACTTCACGTTATCAAAGTTAAACTTTGCAGGGATACTGTTAACACATAGCACACTATTTTATAGTATTACAAATGCATAATTAAAAAGTGGAAATACATACCGGAAGTTGTTTTTTTTAAATTTCCTGTGTTCTATCATCAACCAATGAACCAGTAACACAAACACGTCTGGGGCTTAACCGGGATTAAAAAGGCTAAGTGCACACTTATGTTGTCTATCCTCATTCATTCCTCCATTCGTACATTGCTCACATTTCATATTTTGGGAACATGAGACGTAAACGTTCGCTGAGATATTCTGGCAGCTGATTTACCTGACAGACTCTAACCATGTGTGATGATTGTTACCTTTCAGTTTTTGTTTCCATAGAAAATGTGTAGGTGCTTAACATGATGTAGGTGAAACTGCTGAGTTTTAGAAAATCCCTCGTTAAGCATTTTTAGCACTATCAAGCAGTCCACTTGGCAGCGTACAGCAGTCGTCTGCAATGTCAGGCATCTTAAAGATCCAGTGCAATGGTATTAGGCATGACAATTCAGCTGGAAAAAAAGCTTCATATGTAATTCACATTAGTTTACAGACCCTGCTTACACCCTGAGTAAATCTTTTTTTTTTTGTATGAGGAGTTGGCAACGTTCCTCTCTTGATAATCATACTAATAGTTGAATGTATTAAGTAGACCAATCGGGTTCAATTGCCCCATCTCTGAATAGATTCAGCAGACTTTCAACATTACTCGTCACGTATGAAGAAACCAAAGTTCTTCTGCTGCATACCAATATTTGTATATTGGCCAACGCAGTCACAACCTTACGGTTGCTGATAGGTGTTGGGTTCAAGCACAGAATACTTGTTTTCCTAAGCTAATAATGAGCATAGAAATTAAAAAGATTTCTGGGCCAGTGATCTTGAAAAAATATGCTTCTCTGCCACCCACAAATAAATACTTTAACACATCTGGATTTTTCCCCTTTGATTATCAAACAAAAATTAGCATTTTGGCAATTATTCCTTCCAAGGTCCAATGATTCATATCACCTTATCTCAAAGGTTTAGGAAAAGAAATTGAATTCTGACAATTTTTTGCAAGGAATGTTCCTGTGCTTTAAGAAATTTATATAAATATGCATTCATGTTGCCACAGGATGTCTTTCAGGACAAGAGTGATATGCAGTATTTTGTTTTTCAAAGAGGAGTTTTCAATGCAATGTGACTTGTAGTGCAGAAACCATGGGGAGAGAAGCTGAGCCGGGTGCAGCGAGGACCACCGACACCTCAGGGTGGGGGCAGCGCAGCAGTAGACGGACCGTCATGGGAGCGAGAGGGGTGCTCCCACTGGTTGTGACGTGTTTGTGGTCATAGAGGAAGTGTGCAACTGACTAGAATTCAGCTTGTCACAAGGTGAGAAGTAAAAAGCTGTTCCTTCAGTCCGTCTTTGCGATCGTGCCGGATCCACCTCTTCTTCCATCCTGTCGCCCAGACGCAGATCTGCCTGAACTCCAGCTTCATAATTGTAATATTTGGTTTGCAGTCAAGAGGATTTTGTGGTAAACAAAAATCCCATGTTTTGCATGACTGTGGCAATAATTTAATGAATTAATATCTTTGAATTTTCATTTGAATAGTTCCTCTTGAGAATGATTACATAACTGAATAGCAAAAGTAGAACAGGTGGACGGGTCAATGTGGCAGTTAATAATTACAGCAGCAGCCATGAGACACGGAGAACCAATTTCAGAAAGCACACAATTCTCTATTTATAACATACCATTAATTATATTGGGATTTCAAAAGTTACTGACAAATTCAATCTTTGTGATGAATGCCTTCCTTTTTATGATAAAATGAATATTTTCTGCCTTCAGGCTTCCTCTAATAATGACAAGTGAAATAACCTCAAAGTAGAACAGAGTTACCCAATATCTGTTTGTCCTGGGTAAAAAGTTGAGTGTTGGCTTATTGTATTTTTGGGGCTATAAGCTGAAAATGTTGAGAACAGATGCCTGGACGAACAAGTTTACTTTAGTGGTACCAGCAGCATGTGTTCGCCCACTTTGAACAATGTAGTCTTTGTTTGTTGTCCCTATGGGAAATTACCCAAAATTCTTTTTATGTCAAATTTCCTCCAAACAGCCAGTGGGGCCTCATTGATATACAGACACAGCGTTTATATAAATATTACTTTTTACACCATGCTTGGTGAACTAATGCCTTGCTTCGGTTGCAGCTGCAAGGGGAATAATTCAGTTCAAAAATAAGATCTTTCAAGCTTAAGTCAAAGGGAATGCTTCGGCTGGCTGAAGGAAGAACAAATACAAAGTAATTGTGGAAAATTTGAATAATATACAAAAATATCTCCATAACGGGGACGGATGGTGGCCCAGACGTTATCGAAGCAGTCGGCTTGTAACCGGGAGGCCAAAAAAATGTGTTCGGGGAAAGTAAGCGAACAAGGAAACAAGACAGGTGGAAAAAAAAAGAGAGCATGCAGGCTCAGTCTGGTTCACACGATGGGATCACAGTGAAGAGAAGGAAGAGAGGAGGCAGAAGAACAACGTGGGATGCATCAGAGATGAGCACACCAAGGTGTCGGCCTTCCTCAGTGACAATCACATGTCCTGCTAATTAATAAGGACTGATGAAGGGTGAAGAGGGGTGCTGTCCTGTGAAAGCCATCACTTAGCGTCTCTTCTCTCAATGTGACACTAGGGGGGGCTGTCGCTCCTCCACATCTTCTTGTGGAGGCCGTGGAGTCAGACAGACAGCGAGGCTCACGTCTCCGGAAATCCTCCCATCCCTCCGCCGACGGACTGATTTGCAATTCAATAAGTCACAATGTCATCTCTTTAGCTTTTACACATTTAGCTGACAACGGGAACCAGGCACGCTGCTTATGAAATACCGCCCTGGACTCAAAGAAGACCTTCATGTTCTCTCTCTCTCTCTTTTGGCTTGTTCACACGCACGCACACGCGCGCACACACACACACGCACACTCACACAGAAACACACGCACACACGCACGCGCGTCCTATCAATAGAAAGTGGATGAGTTTTATTACAAGGGGCCGGTGTATCACATTTTGCAGTCGTACAGGCTGTCACACGCCACTGGAAGCGGATGTGGTGTGTTTGTGCGCGCGCGCGTGTGCGCACAAACACACGAGAGCTCGTGCGATGGTGGCGTCTATCGATTACAGAGAGAACAGGTGTAGCGTGTGTCTTCATATGAATAATGCAGAGAGAGGCTATGAAAGGATAAACAACACGTGGAAGCTCGCGCGCGCGCACACGTAACTGGCACGAGCACACACAAAAAGCACAGAGAGAAATGGGCCTCTTCTTATGGGACATCTTCTTGTTTTAAACTTATGTTGGAGTCGTTTTGGCACCGAAAGCTGCTGTGCATCCGGGAACTTCCTGGACATGTTTTCTACCAACTGATTTACAGGTCTTCTACTGTCACTTAGTGTCTTATGGTAGCCTTTTTTTCTTTATTGTATTTGTGTGTGCATTTTTGTTTTATTTTGGAAAAACACAAACAGAAAACAACCCATATTTTAATATTCCCTCCGGTAGGGGCATGGAGTCTTTTCCCCTACAAAATTGACATAATTAATACATACATAATATGATGAAATTATGAATAATGAACTATCCTAACAAATCTAAAATGACGAAAGAAAACCCAAATACATTCCCACACCCTCCATTGGCTGCTTAACTGTCACTCAAATCCCCAAATCCCGACCACGCCCCCCACTCTCCTCAGCCCCTCAGCCCCCAATGGTCCTCCTCCTCCTCCTCCTCCTCCTCCTCCCCCTCCTCTTTCTCCTCTGCCGGCTGGTGGAAGCGTCAGACCTCCTCCTCTTCGGTCCTCTTCGCTCCTCTCCTCCCTCCATCCCGCGGACGAGTGTATACAGCCTCTCAAGTTGAACCCATCGCACACACATGCAGAGCAGGAGGAGGACAGATAGAGGGAGGGAGGGAGAAAAAAAAGAGCGGACGGAGCTGCGGAATCTGGATTGTATTAAATACTTGAGCCATAAGTGACAAGAGTTTTCTTGGGTTTAGTTGTTTCAAAACCGCCTTTTCAGAGGACTTTTTTAGTCGTTGGGGGGAGTTTTTCGTCAACTCTGCTGGTCGGTTTAAACTTTGGAAGAACGAAAAGTGTGATAAAGGGAGAGACATTGAACTGTCCCGTTTGGATAAATAACGCGGAGGAGCGCACCGGAGGAAACGGCTCTCTACGGGGGAAACGGGATCATTCCTCGGCTCTGTCTTGAAGGACACACACCGCAGACTTTCTTCTTTTTTTGAGAGGGGGATTAAAAAGAAACCAGACTGCACCGGAATTGCCCATCGGGGGTTTCTTTTTTTTTTTTTTAAATGAAGGACTCCAGCAGGATTTATAGTTTATTCCAAACCTGATCTGCGCGGAACGCATGCCTGGTCAAATAGAGATTATTGATGGCACCGATGCGGTAGTGGTCTCTCCGGGGGAAAGAGATAACTGATTCAAAGATCCCCCTTTTTCCGTTTTGTGAACAGTTGCGGAGTTTTTCTTCTTCTTTGTTTTAGTTTTTTTTTAACCGACAGGAGGGATGCAGCCTGTCTGGAGAAGAGGGGGCGCGCTGGTGGGATGTCGCCTCTGGAAGACGGTGCTCCTTCTGTTCCTGTGGGAAGGTAAGAGACGCAGATGCAGGCGAAAACTTGTTGTCACTTTGAAACATCGTCGTTTTCACATTTGGGGCTGGAAATCAGGAATGCCACCGGCACTTGCAGTGTGTGTGTTTTCACTTTCGTTTTCCCTTTTTGTGTTAACTTTCATTGTAGTCCCTAAAGGCACGATCATATGCTTATTTTCTCTTGGCTTTCACGGTGGTTCAATGCGCGCTTTGGAGATGAGTGATAGAAAGGGATGTCGAAGAAGGGAAAACCAACTAAAAAAAAACTCAGCTCACCATTCATTAATAACTAAAAGATCCTCACGCTGGAAGTGATGTGTGTCTTACCATGAGGCGACCACATGCTGGACGTGATGTCCGCCAACCTGGAGACACTCCGGACATTGTAATAAGTTTCGTTTTTGGCCAAAATGATGATCGATTAGCTGCTCTTCATCTTTACAAGTCCTGTATGCAGTGCGGGAGTGTGGAATAATACGTAATTGCATGAGTCGAAGCTTCAAATGACAGATGCATACTAAGTGGTGCCATCTGAGACACACGGAACCCCGGCTGGCTGGCCGGCGGCTCACCGGCCCGCATGAGTTCTCCGAGAGGACACACCGGACCTCGCGGCAGCGTTTGTCACTTGGATATACGATTAACACTTGTGCTTGTTCAGACTGGCTTTATGCACGCGACCTCTTCTGCGCTCCCGAAATCCGGTTTAGAGAAGAGTGTCCCCTGTAAGAGGATGACTGCACGTTTTTATATGACAAGGTCTTTTTTTTTTTTTTTTTTTTTAAATCGAAGGAAAATCGACTGTCCTCGGGCATCTCTCATCAAAATGTACTTAGGACCTCAGCACAGGGAGCCTCACCAAATAAGTGAAATTACAATTAGATTTTGGAGACATTTCTTCGTCTCTAAAATAGCAGGCATTATATAGAGACATAGACGTCTTTAAAGGGCTTGAATGACTTGTGGTGCGTGACTTTGGCGGGTAAAACAACAACAACAAATTAAACTGATCTTTTAGGCTCAATTGAAGCCACAGCAGTATGGTGTTCCAGTCTGCGCATGCGACTCACTGTATTGAACGAGAACACTAAAACACGGCTGATTTAATTCAGGTCGGGCAACGCCACCCACTTATTCCCGGGAGAGAAAAAAAAAAGAAGAAAAAGAAGAAGAAGCAACAAAAAAAACAAAAACGAAGGAGGCTGACAGATATCTTGGATTTGGAGCCCTCTGAGTGCGCACTTGTACGCCTCCGTTTTCCACACGCGGTCCTCCAGCATTAGCATCGCACTCCCATGAGTCCAGTGTCCTGTGCGCGTGCTTGCATGCGTGCGTGTTTTTAATCAGCTCCGGTCACTCACGGCCCACTGAGCAGTTAGAAAGTCGCCGCGTTGCGCGCCGCAGAGCACGGCGGACGCCGGCGCAGTGGCCGCGGCGCGTGGCGCGCCGACAGGAGACCGAACAGCTGTGCCCGGCAAAACGGCTGAGTACCCATTAGATGAAATGAACCAAAACCCTTCCTCTCTCGCTCTCCTCCTGACTCCCTCAGTTCTCCTCTTCTTCGCATGGGATGGAATACAAAGGACAGCTTTTCCTTTTGTTATTTCCTTTTTGTCAGGCGGTGCATATTGTTCTTTGATTGCTGTTCAGTTGCTCCCTTGATAGTTAGGGTGGCCAATAGTTTTTCTTGTTTTATATCAGCCTGACCCTCTCTTTCTCTCAATCTCTTTATCTGTCGCTCTCCCTCTCTCTCACAGGGAAAGGTCTATTCCGAGTTGGCCGTGGTTTAACAGTTTTCAGTGGGCATTAGGGAGCTTTGGCTCTAATGCGTTGATGCCACCTCAGGCAGTTTAAAAAAGCAAAACACTAACCTTGCTCTCTCTCTCTCTCTCTCTCTCTCTCTCTCTCTCTCTCTCTCTCTCTCTCTCTCTCTCTCTCTCTCTCTCTCTCTCTCTCTCTCTCTCTTTCCACTCTCACCACCATTTATAACATATTTTGTTCAGTTTCAATGGGATGTATTGTTTCTTGCAACTTTTGTTCATATACATACATCTCCACAGTTCATATATATATATATATATATATATATATATATATATATATATATATATATATATATATATATATATATATATATATATATATGATTGTCTCGTTATTCTTTGAGTGGCGTTTCTATTTCCATGTCGCTTCATTTCATTGTAATTGCATCACTGTGGTATTTCATCATTCACGTCGTCTCCAGGTTGTCGTTGTTGGTTTGTTCAGACGCAGAGAGCATCAGATCAGAAAGATGGCTGCTCAGAGGCAAGCGATTAGTTTGGTTTTCAGAAGGTTCGGAGGCTGAGTCGTCACCAGGGGGGTTCATGACTCGGCTCTTCATTCTCAGTAGGAGGTCTGTTGTGGGCGGGTGTCCTGGGAATTCTTACACACAGTTGTGCAAATCAAACAAAAAGTCAACACATAAATACTTTTTTTTATTTATTTTAAATGTATCACCCAGTTTATAAACTTTAGCTGCAAGCGCTGTGGTGGTTGTAGAGCGATGCGACTGCTCCTGATTTGATATCACTTTTATGTGCCTTATCATCATTCAGTGATGATACTTTCTTCTATATGTATAGGTGCATATCTTATTTTACTGTTGTTACACAAGCTTCATACGTATAATTTCTCGCAGATTACCTCATCCTTCAGTGGCAGCTCGTACTTTATGCGTCAAACGCTGGAAAAAAAAACCCCAGCACTGTTCAAACTGTGTGTGTCTGTGTGCTTGAGCGAGCGCGTTTTTGCAATACACTGCTAACCTGTAGCAGGATGTCAGCACTATGCACCATTACTCATGCAATGGAGAGCATTCATAATTACTGATGCAAAATCACCCATAGAGACACACGCACACACACACACACACACACACACACACACACACACACACACACACACACACACTGGTCGTCTCCCACCATGTCCTTTATACGCTGCCTTCTCTGCTCTTTTTGTCACATTGTTGGTTTTATTCACTGGCTCGCTGAGTCACCCAGGCACACACACGCACGTGCAAACACACACACGCACACACACACACACACACACACGCACGTACACACACATCTAAACACACCCACACGCAGAGGGAGCTTATTCTCTGAAAAATAAGCAACAAAGAAGATTTAAAATCAGACAGGGGACATTTCAGAGATGGAAAGTGTGAACTTCTAACATTTTGCCATGAATGCAAGAGGGAACAGGCGGGGCAAGAAGGAATGTGATGTGAGTGTGAGCGGCGCCTCAACACAATGATGCTAAAAAATCCTACTCCGTCAGAGTAGAGCCTTTTCTTTCGGCCTCACAGGCACACATGCGCACACTCGCGTGGCCTTTTCGCCGGGGTGACGGGGGGAATGCAGAGCGCGGAGAGAGACGCAGCACGGCGGGTCGTAGGTCCGGGGAAGACAACAAATTGGGTGGACTGGAGGAAGCGAACACGAGGCAGCCATCGTTCCCTGCCTCTTTCCTCGGTCACAAAACTTTCCGCGTTAGCATTATTGATTTTTAAGCGTCTTGTGTGTTCAAAACTATTGTCAAGGTGCTCTTGAATCTGAACTCCCTCCATTGCCACCTCTCTGTGCGGGCATGCGGATGAAATGGGCAGCTGTGGAGGTGTGAATGTAAAAGCTGCAGTGTGTTTTTCCTTCATCGCACTGTTTTTGGCGTTTAGAATGTAATTTACATATTTTTCATGAATAGGAAATGATATGGACCTTTTTGTAGTGCACAACATGAATCAAGGCAAGCTTAAAAAGCCGTCGCTATAATTTCAGATACAAATCTTGGTTTCGCGGTTCTATTAATTCATTGTTTGGTTTTTATGAGTAGTCAGCAGAGCGGTGCTTCTACTATCCACAATTTCTTCACTTTCTATCAGCTGCGTGTGTCTCTTCCATTTCAGTGGGCTGATAATGTCCAACGCCACACTAAAAAATAGATTGATGTTTGCCAGCTGGCATTCATAAGCGTACTTCATCTTGTCATTTTTCCAGCGTGAAAGGAAAACACCGATAATCTTTGTACATACTGGAATACAGTTGCAATAAAGGTCCTGTACGTCATAGTTTGTTTTCATGATCAGTTGAACCGGATTTTATTCCCATTTTTACATATTTAGTTATTACAGTAATCCTTTCTTTTGGAAACCCAGGATCATACTTGTTTGTATTCTCTTCCTCTTCTGATTATTGGATGGAAACCTTGCAATCCTTCCTCCACGGAAAGAATTGGTTTCATGCGTATCAATGGGTCAGAAGAGTGTGCGCACGGACGCACAGCACCACTCGAACACACACACAGGCATGCACAAGCTGGATGACGGGAGGGGGGGGGGGGGAGAATTGTCTCTCCTCGTCATGAGGAGACCAACTCTTGTTGTCATCACACAGAGGAGGAGGAAGCGGCGGAGATGGAGAGATTGAAGAGAGATTGAGATTGTATTCATACTCCGTTTCCATTCCTTCCATATCGGCAAAGCTCGTGTAGAACGATACTGTTTGTGGCCGGGCCTGTACACACAGTCACGCGCACACTTTCTCTCTCTCCGGCGTACATGACAGACGCAACAGAAGAAGGTATTATTAGGGAGACACAATGTGCAATCATGTGCTCACAATATTGTTGCCAAAGCAGCATGCCTCCAATGTAACTCAAGAATACGTATTCATTTTGCAATTTTGTGATGTTTCAACGGAAATATGTTGCTCTTCCCTGCTTTCCTTATCTGTGTTCATGTCCAGTATTTAGCTGTCTGTTGTAAATACAACAATACGGCAACAATGTCATGGCTTATGGGTGAAAATGTAATTGCAATGCATGTCCTTTTATAACTGGAGGTTATCTGCCGTGTCGTCTGACCTTCTTATCAGGGCAGAAGTTTCAACTCTCGAAGGTGAAGCGATCCTCCTCCTGGATGTGCCACTGACTCCCTGTGTTTTTTGTTGCACTTTTTGGACATTTGTTCTTTTGGTTTATCTGTGAACGTCTTGATAGCAGTCTCCTCTGCGCTTTACATCTCGTACTGGGCAGTTACTGAAAGTCAACTGATGATCTGATTAGAATAGTTGTGAGTAATCCAACTTCATCTGCACAGGCCTGCCTGTGTGTGTGTGTGTGTGTGTGTGTGTGTAAGAATGTCTGAGCCTGAATTTCCTGCATACTTTTCTTTCACTGACCATGAGACGGCCGGGTTTCAAAGGCCTGTCGAGAAGTTTAAGGGTCCCGCTAATGAGCAAGTCATTTTTCCTCAGATTAGCATGAATAGCCGGACCATTTTTGTGCGTGTTTATGTGTCTGTGTGTGACTGCTACTGTAGGTCTAGAAGTCAGCTCCAGGGGTTTAAGGTTGAGCTAATCAGCAACACATTTCCCTCTACATTAGCTTCACTTGGCTTGCCTGTGTGTGTGTGTGTGTGTGTGTGTGTGTGTGTGTGTGTGTGTGTGTAGGTGTGTGTGTGTGTGTGTGTGTGTGTGAGAAAGAGAGAGCGCGAGAGAGAGACTGAATTAGCTGATGATTATCATCACGACATAATGACTCAGAGGAGACTAACAATGGATTAACATTAGCTTTCATTTTTATCATTGAATTTAGATTGAATGTAATTAGTGTGTGTTTGTCTGTGTGTGGGTGTGTGTGTCGCTATGAAAGAGTGTGGAGGCTAAACTATATCAATTGCCTGCGAGGAGCTGGACCACTAATCTTCATCAGAGATTTGAGCATACTTTGGTAGTGTGGTATCTCTAACACCCACAAGGACCCACAGTGACACCGGTGTCACACGTCCTTTAAATGTTCTGCAACGCTCCTCGTGCAGCGTCACCCTTTCAACTCATGAATGTGACACCTGCTGAGCTTCGTGGTGGGTCATGTGACTTTGTGTTCCCGTAACAACATTTCCAAGATGTCTGCTCCAGGTTGTGACGGATCGGAAGGAAGTGCTACATTTTTAAAAAGCTTGTTTTTCGTTGTTAAAGTTAAGATTCACCCGTTTAAGAATTATAATGCTTACGTGACATGTCCTTTACTGTATTATTAAACATGCTGTGAGCACATTTCTTGAAGAAACTGATGTGAATCAAATCAGGTAAATATCGTTGTGACACATCGTTAATTTAACCGTGAAAAACCTGCTGTGACATGTATGCACAATATGAAAAATAATTATGATCCGCTCAGTTAATTTGTCTGATTGAATGATATTAAGCTAACATATTTGATACTGTTTAATCCAAGCATATTAAAACAAATGAAAACAAAACAAATCATGTTGTATTAACTCAATCATTATTTCACGCCGTGTCTGACACCCAATGTGACACTTATGTAACATTTCAGCAGATATTTGACACTATTTAGTAAACAAAGTCAGGAATATGTTAGTGGTTTAATTCATCTGCATCATGTCCCCCATAATTTTCCCTGAAGAAAAATGGTTTCTTATGGGTTGATATCCACAGGAGTATGAGACCATTATAAGTAATATTGCATTCATGATGAGTTTAGATTGTTGAGTCAAATCTGAAGCTATTTGCCAAAACAGAAAAGATTTGTCCTGTGAAAACTGTCTGTACGTGAATTGAGGCATAGATTCGAGGCGGTACGGCCTCACTTTGCCTCCTGATCAGCTCAATCGGCTGTCATCATCAAAATCACCCAGGAGGCCGCTGAGCGTGTCCCGTGTAAACCCAGAAGTTAGGCTGAGGGTTGGATTTGAATATACGTACTTAAGTAGTCACTTAAGTACGTAAATCAGGTTACAACAAGTAAGTCATAGAAGTTATTAAGTATGTTGCAAAAGTTAAATAAATGTACTTTGTTGTACTTTTTTGAATTCCCAATGTTATTCACGTGTGTACAATTACAATAATGGAAGCGGATTAAAATAGTAGTAATCTGAGTAGGTGGTACTTGTAGTTCTAAATTCAGCCGCCCTTTTGTAAGCAAACTTCATGTGATTTTTTACTCGAAAGGAATTGCTTTCCGTTATCCAATCAGTTACTACATCATTTGTTTTGTTTCCTCTCTCTGTTTTTCAAATTTCCTCTTTGCCTCTGCATTCATCTCGTGTATTAATCTATGACTGATATTCTATTTGTTTTAGTGGTGGTACTAAGCTGGCAATCTGCTGCCTTGCTGAATCTTTAGATGGCTAATTGTTTATTTATGTCCTTTCATCACGACACTATTTTTCTCTGACAAACATCTGAGCAGCAATAACAGGGGTTTAATGGGCCGGTGCTTAGCAGGCACACGAGAGGAAGAGACACATTTCTCTGTCTTCTTTCCCGTATTTTACATCCTGTTTCCCCTCAGCCGTTATTGGGACATTTTCTCTCATTTAATCATCCTCATACCGTCATCAATCATTCTTACATTTAATCTGTCTGTTTCTCCCTTTTACTTTTCTGCACCCATCGTCCTGTTCTCTCTCCTTTCTCTTTCCCCAAATTCTCAAAGTCTCGTAAAGAGATTTTTCTGCCTTCCTTCCTCCATCACTTTACCCTCTGCCATCGTGTCTCAGACTTTGTCTCCCTGTCTTTCTACAAAATGCAATATTTCTCTCCTTGTCATCTCTTCCTCCGTTCTGAACTCTTCTCTCTCCCCCCATCTTTTCTCTCACTGTCTCCCATCGATACGTTCCCAGCTGTCACCCCCCTCCCTCCGCCATTCGTCCTTCCTTTACCTCTCTCCCCCTCTCCCTCTCTGAGCAGCTCTTAACCAGTCCTTTGAGAGTGTGCGAGCTGCTCGGCCTAAATGATTTTCTATTACCGCCGCCTGTTAACAGCGCTCCATTTGATCAAGCTAATGAAATTGAAAACTTTCATCTCAGTCAAATTGATTTCAAACCTGAAACCACATGTGAAAGAGAGGGAGGGAGAGAGAGAGAGAGAGAGAGACAGAGAGAGAGAGAGAGAGAGAGAGAGAGGGAGGGAGGGAGGGAGGGAGGGAGGCCAAGATGTTGTGTGTGTGGTGAATTATATTTTAGACACGCACAGAAATCAGTTAGTCAGCCTTGGGATATGGAAGGAGCAACACGCCTCGTCTTTTGCCTGCAAGTGTGTGTGTGTGACCATGTATCCACGCATCTGTGTATTATATTGTGTGAAGACGTTTGCTTGTTTATGTTTACGCTCTCCGTCCAGACATTTGATTTAACAGCTGAACATGGCGCTTCAGTTTATCAGCTGAAGGCGTGAACACACACGACACGGGCCAATGTGGGCTTCATGAGCTGCTGTTGTCTTACCTGTTGATAGACGAAAACAACTACATACTTTGTGGTGTTAAAGGTTTATAATCATTTTTCATCTGATCACATCCCTGCCTGGTGTTCTTTTATTATTATTATTATAAAAAATGTCGGTAGTAGAAGAAATAATAAGGAAAAGTTGACAGAACAATTACAATCCAGACAAGCTTATCTCTTATTCCAGCATCTGAATATGATTTTTCCTTTTTTTTTGTGCACATTTCATAAAAAAACTTTTTGTTCATTATTAATTAACGTTTTTTAATAAGTGTTTTTTCTTCTCTGGTAAAGAAATGCAATTATGTGAGTACTATCACAGGATATCGTAGATTTCCTCGCAATACAATTCCAATAATGGGGCATACTTGTTGTCTAAAGTGTATTAACTCTTTTTCACTTTTTTCACCCATGCATTATGTTTGCTATGCACCTCTCAAAATATACTGATTTGATTTTTTTTGGTCTGTAAATAGCCATAGTCAGCAAATAGAAAATAAATGGCTTTTTGTTGAGTTTCCTATCACATCCAGGGAATTAAAGTGTTTTTTCTTCTTTTACGTTTCCTAGTTTGTTGTGTGTGTTCTCCGCTCTGGGGCTACGAAGGGATATAGAAAGTTACCTTCATATTGTGCCAGCAGTCCAGTTTCCTGATTGAATTCACTAAAAGAAATGGAAACGAAAGCAGCAAGTTTACCAATCATTTAGGATTAACTTTGTTCCTCTTGATATGAGGCTAATTCACACCTGAACTACAAGAAAGCCATGTCAGAATGCTGTTTGGGATGAAAATAATACATCATATATTCTAAGGGCTTTGAATGCAGATGCATTTTAAGACGATAGGTCTCTCAGACAAACTGGTCACACAAACTCAGGAGGGCGCAAAAGAGGTGTGAAATAGGTACGCAGTGAACCTCAGATAAAATGAAATGCTTTCATAGATGTATGTTTATATATGTAAGGATGTTTTTTTATTTAGGTTGTATGAATAGTTTAGGGGCCATGGGCTTTATATTGTTGGCTCAGGACTGCTGAAAACACTTGATGGCATTAGCTACAGTCTGGAGCGAGCGAGCGAGAATGCAAACCGTTAAGAAGGAAGAGCTGCGGAGGGAGACATTAAAAGGCCAGACCAGGCCACGATCTGGGCGCTGTGGAAAAAAAAATGGGATAAAGAGATGGAGAGAGTGAGAGAGAAGAGATGAAAAGAGGATGAAAAAGTAGCGGTGTGAAATGAGACTTGAGAGGGGAAGATTGGAAAGAGATGAGAGAGAGTCAAACAGAGAAGGAGAGAGAAAAAAAAGGTAAAAACAAATCACAGGCCAAAGAGGAGGAAAAGACGGAATGGAGGGAAAAGAACAAGATGAACAGATTCAGAAAACAAAGAATAGGAAGGACGGGCGTTTGGGGAATGAAAAGGCGGCAGAGCGAGGGGTTGGGACGGCGAGAGTTTTAACATTTCAGTCTGTGTCGCTCTTAGCCTGTAGGCCAACATTACAGTGGAGATTTGCACTATTTACAAAGCTCGCAGTGGCTTCAGGACTCCATCTACATAATGTTTAACATGCTCAGCTTGGCTGCGCTCTGCCCGTCAAAGGAAGACGGTGTAAGGATTTCGGGCATCAATCCCCGAGGGCTGCCAGGCGGCCAGGGAGGGGGAGGCCGAGAAGCTGGAGACACCATCAGACGCAACACACAGTTATTTCATTGAAAGGCTGCTAACAACACGTCCTGCATGGGCCTTTTTAAAGGTGCTTTAAAAACAAAAAACACCATAATGCATCATGAGCTTTGTCAGGTGTGAATTATCCACGAGCGCGTTCCCTCTGAAGAGCTGAGTACAGGCTCGATCGCTGCACAATACGTTGTTCTCTTTACAATTACAATTACATGAACTTGGAGGATGCAAAGAAGGGACATGTAGCTACTTCCAGAAGCTGAGAGATGAGGAAGTACGGTACATCAATTGTCTGTGCAAAAACACACTCTTTCAATCTGCCTGGAAGTTAAGGAGAGCTAAATTACGTCTGATTGATGAAACGCACCGTGAGCTCTTTGAGAGGCAACAACTGACTGAGCTGTGGCTGAAAGAAAATGCGATAAACTGACTGACGAGAACATCGACATCTCGGTGAGACTTGGCATCAGGCTGTGCTTAAGAAATGAACAACGAGAGCTGCATCTATTGGAGATCACAGTGGCAGCCGGGTGATTACAGACAGTGAGTCACTGTAAGAGACCGGACTCAGCGATTCCCACACAACCTCAGAGACTGTCTTGTTCAGCCTTAATGGAGAGAACTTGAACCACAAATTTGACCTTTTCCCATTTGTTGTGAGTAATGGTCTTATTATCTCTGCCTCTGCAGAGCCTTACATGAATATCACCGTGTTAATGTTTTGAGTTCCTTACTTATGGCCGACTTTGTTTTTTTAAAACTTGAATGTGTTGAGCCAGACCTTTCTGTTCAGGTGCTGGGGAGATTTTGCCTGGCTATGCATGACTAATATTTCTATAATCAAACAGATTATAGGGGAAGGCCACATGGCCTGTCTGTCTAAGCGGCGCTCGCAAGAAGTACAACACAATCATTTTGAGATTTATTTTTAAATCTTGCATTGGACTACAACAAGGGTAGAACTTTATTATGTATCTACTATCAAGGCCTTGTGAAGCTGCTGCTGCTGCTGTGTGTGTGTGTGTGTGTGTGTGCTTTTTCCTTGAGCAAACGTATAGAGTTTAAAGGAAATGTCTCCAATCCATCGACTGCCTCTTTGGTCCCAGGAGTACTTGGCGCGTGTGTGTGTGTGTGTGTGTGTGTGTGTGTGTGTGTGTGAGCGTGCGCGCGTGTGTGCATAATGTGTCGTGTGTTTGTGCAAGTGTGTAATGTGTTTGCTTACTGAATCCGTGTGTGCCTCGGTGCGTATGTGTGTCTTTAAGCCAACATCGCTGTGTGCTTAGTGGGAGTCTTTTCAAGACTTTGAGGCTCAACTATTTGTTAAAGAGGGAGGAAGCGATTAGCTCTCCGTTAACAAACCCCCTAACGAACCCCACTAATGAACCCTGAGGGCAGCTCTGGGACGGCCTCGGCGTGCCACCGTAATTAGACTGGCAAATAAGAGCTCGTTATGCAAACGAGTTAGAGTTAATCTGCATATCTCTACCTGAGACACTGGCGTTGTACTGACAAATGTTTACCCAAAGGCAGTAAGGAGGAAAAGAGAAGGGAGAGGAGGGGGGAAGGAGACGGAGGTTGCAAGGAGTGCACAGCAGCAAAGGGTTGAACAAGTTTAGCCTGCAACGTAGGATGTTTAGAGAGGCAGTGAACGGGGGGATGAGAAGTAAAGAGAGAGAATGTCAATGCTTGGTTTTTCTGATTTACATTTCAGCCAATTTACCGCTTATCTCTGGCGATGAATCCATCTAAAAAAAGAAAATCATGTTTTTCATCTGAAAAGAATCATGTTTTTCATAAATTGGTTACTCAAAGAACCATTATTTAACTTTATTGAACCTTTTTTTCATTTAGAAATGGTGCCTTGAAAAACTATGCTTTGAAGGTTCTTTGAGGAACTAGAAATGGTTCTTTGGCGTCACTCCGAAGAACCATCCTCGGTTCCAGGCGGCACCTTCACTTTCCTGTGTGCTCGTCACGGCATCCTGTGCTCAGCACCGCTCAACACGACTGTAATCGGTCTCAGGGAATGCAAACAGGCCGGATGATGTGTGCAGCCAGACCTTTCTTTATCTACATAGCTCTGACTATGTGAGACGAGGCGACATATTGGGTCCGCTTGACACTCAATCTACACTGCAGCACTTTCGTTTATGAGTTTGGACTGAAACTTTCACATTTTCTCGAGAATTGAGCGCGAGGCCTGTCCTGTTCCGGGATGAGCTACGGTGTGCTGTGAAGCATGAGAGACTTGTTGTGATTGGTTCTTGGCTGAAGTGTGTCTCCTCCTGGCAACTGTCTCCGGGTTTGATGGGTTTGACCTCTGTGCGGCAACGGGCTTGCTGATGGATCACTCGCCACAGCCAACACACACTCGATGGTCTGCTGCAGATATACTGTACGTACTGTACGTCTGTTCTGGGTTCTGCTCATGAGCACGAAAGTGTGTGTTGTGTACGCCATCTATTTCCGATAGCTGTGTTTTTTCTCTTCTTTCCTTTTGAGTAAACTACTTTTCAGGACTTTAGGGTGTAAGATAGCACGGTTTGTGTGTCTGAGAGAGTGAGATGCTGAGTAGTGTGTGTGTGTGTCTGTGCTGGCTCATTAGTGCAGTGGTTCAGAGGCGATTATTTATCGTCACGTTGCCCGGCCTGCTGAGTTGCGGCACAGTCAGCAGCCATCTTTATCACGCTCACACACACACACGCACACACACACGCACACACACACACACACACACACACACACACATGCACGCAGACCTTTAGGAGTTGTAGAAGTTATTACATGTCCCCCAATGCTTTGTAAGCACATACACACACACACGGTCACGTGATTGCACACACCTTTATACCTTATCTTAAACCCCTTATGCCTGAACACAAACACACTCCCTCCAACACAGTCTTTCCTAGCAGCGCTCGCGCACACGTACGCACACACACACACACACGCACACACACGCACACACACGCACACCCTGGCTCGCTCTCCCTCTCCTCTACCCCTGACTTTGTCCTTGTGACCTTGTGCAAGTGTTGCCAGTGGCTGCTGCTGAGATTTCTGCGTAGGGGGTTGGAGGGCGGATGGAGAAAGGCTTGGCCGCGGATCACACAACTTTCATCCCGCTATCCATCCGTTCGTCCGGCTGATGAATGAGAGAAAAGTTTTCCCCACTCTGTTGACAGATGGCTGTGGAGTTTTTGGGGACTCATGAGGAGTTCATTTATAATGAAGCTCCTCTTTGGATTCCAGCTCCAAACAACATCATTTATTTTCAAACTATGCGTAAATTCAGTTTTCACAAAGTGACTATGACTGATCACAGACAAAGCAATTGTCGGACTTCCAATTTTTCCCTGCATCCCTGCTGAACTACTGCTGCGTTTAAGCTCCGTCCAAAAGGATAATTGAACACCATTCTCACTTTTTAGTCGTTTTATGCCACAAAGAATAGTCCGGTAACTAGATAGTCCTCATTATGTACACGTACAAGAAGTGGGGATTACTGAGGAGGAAACCGAAACAGAAAAACGTTACCAGTGAACAGTTGCAGCCGCCATGTAGTGAAAGAGTGCACAACTATACTGCAGCAGTTTGCATCGTCAGTTTATGAAATGAATCCCAGGAGGGAAACAAACACCTTTTGATGATGGCTTTTGTTTTTGTTCTAATGTAATCTAATGCCAAGTAATGTATTTTTAGATTCTAGTTTTTTGTGATTGTTTATGTGAGTATACATGTCCAGTTCAGGTTACGTTTACATGTTATCTAGATTGTGCACTGGCACATATTTCGTTAGCTGCATGAAAAGTTTAGCCAAGTTAGCAGGAAGTTGCTGCAACCCCTGCAGCTGTAATTCACACGGTATGAATGAGGGGCGCTCTTGTCCGTGTAACCGTCGACATCCTTCGCCACAACCATCAATGAATAACTATCTTTTGGAAGGCTGGCGTGCCATCCGTTCCGTAGCGTCTCAGGACGGAGAATACAAATGTCAAGGAGCAGCGTTTCCTTTCATTTGCTTATCATCTGTACAACACGTTACCATCGGAAAAACAATCAAGCTCAAGCCCGTCCCTCCTCTTGCATCGCCGGACACTCACTGTGGCTTTAATGATCAAGTTGTAAACTCTGAACGAGTGAAGTGAAGTCATGTTAAAGCTCATGCAAAAATATGACCGCGATAAAGCAATAAAGCAGATTCTCTGCAATGTATCACTTTCTCAGCTTTGTGCCAAATTGATTTTGTTGATGAATTATTGAGGTAAATATGCAACACATACACACATCCTGTATGTGTGTCAGGCGGTATCAGTCCACAGTCACAGCCTCAGAGCCCACACAGCTGCTGGCTGCCATTTTGAGAAACAGCTGACATTTGCCTTCCCTCTCCATCAGATATGCTACTGGGCATGGGCCTCTGACATTTCTGACTATGTGTGTCCTTGTGTGTGTGTGTGTGTGTATGCAAGTGCATGTGTGTGATGAGTTACTTGGGCATGCCCCCCTGACATTTTATTGGATGCTAATAGTATTCATTGCCATGGCAGCTGGAGGGGAGGCGGGCATGGCTGTCTGTGTGTAAATGGCGCTTGTCGCTAACCTGTAAATGTGTGTGTGTGTGTGTGTGTGTGTGTGTGTGTGTGTGTGTGTGTGTGTGTGTGTGTATGTTGTCAGGTATAGAGCGAGGTTCCTGTGACGCACAGTGTTGGATGGAGTCACTGTTGCGTGTGTGTTTGTGGATGTGAATATCTGTTGATAGAGTAATGTGTGTTGGTGCTTTGCTCGTCTTTGTGTGTTCATGTTTGCATGTGTGTGTCTTCGTGTGGGCAGTCAGTGGTCTTCAGTCCTCATGTGTGCATGTGTGTGTGTGTGTGTCTGGAGGGCAGGGAGATAAAGGTGCCTGCTTTTTTCTGATAAGGACTCCCACCTCCACCTCTCTATCCCTCTACTGTTACCTCTTTCCTCTCCATCCTTCTGCCGTTTCCTTTTCTATCTAAAACTGTAGCGACACCACCCTCTCTCTTTGTGCACCTCTCTGTCATTCCTCCCGTCTCTATTCTTCTATTCTGCACTTTGGTCATTCCTGTTGTTGGATGAAATGGAGATACAGTCGCCCAGGGCCCATTTGAACATTAGACCAGAAAAAAATGATTTACAGGCCAATAGAAAATGAATCAGGTTTTTTTTCTCTATAGTCTAATAAAAAAAGAAAATGGTCCTATTCCGGCCGAGTAATTCAACTTATGCAAGAGAAGACCAAAACGGAAACGGAAGACCATTGCAGAAAATATATCGTGTGACATTGATATGATTTGGGTGTTATAAATACAATTAAATACTGGAAATGTGTTCTGAATCGCAATAACTTGAACTGTAACTGCGTGAAATTCAGAATAAGCAACATACTTAGTTCAATTTATATTTTGGGAAGAGAAAACTACGCAGAACAGCTGGTAAAATTATGTGAAACAAATTGTAATACAATATGTATTAATTTGGTTCGCTGTGCTGTGAACAATTGATTCCATCCCTTATTCAAAAGAAGGAACCTCTTGGCGACCTTGTTGACGACTGGCCACAAAAAAATATTCTTTTTCTACATGTGCGTATGTCATTCTACCTGTGGTCAATTTTGAAATGTATTTTTTAATCTAAATCCTCCACCCGCGACATGGGGAGATTGCGTTTCTACTAATATTCGGCCATATGACACTACATGCTAAGAGGAAGCCGGTCTATGGAAGTCTTAAAATGTACCTTCTACGGTGAAGTGCCTCGCCATCTGGTTTTCTCTGCAGAAAATGGCTCTAATTACAATATTGTCACACCTTGCTGATCTCCATGAGGAAAGTGTTTCTCTTTTTCTCCCTCAGCGGTGAAGATCAGCTGTGGCAACAGCTGATACGGATTCAGTTAGAGATCTCCATTGTAAAGAAGCTCCTCCTGGCCGACCTTCCATCGTGTTAATAACTGTAAGTCTGACGTACGCAGAGATACTGGAGACCGGTGAGGGATTAGTCCGTAAGTGGTGCTCTGCAGGAAACCACATGGAGCCGGTGGCTCTATGCTCTGATCTCATTCGATGTACAATCTACCCCCCCTGCGCTCACTGTGTGCTCTTCCTTGTATTTGAAAGTGTCACACCGAGAAAGCAATGCAAACAATGGCTGCAGCCTGTGAACATACAAGTTGTCGTTGCAGCCAGCGATTAAAAACCTTCTATGGAAAGTCACCGCTCAGCTCTTTTGCCTCATTCACCTCCTCCAACTTCAGTTCACTGCCTCTTTCCTGCGCTGTGATACTTGTTCCCCTTCTCGCTATTGGACATCTGTTGGTTCTCTGCTCATCGCTGGAGGAGAGGAGGACCCCTCCATACCCACCTCCCCTCTTCTCTCCTCTGTCTCCTGCTCTACATAACGTATTCTGTCTCTTCTTCTCTCTCAGTTTTCTCACTATTTTACGTTTCAGTCCCTCTTGTTTGTGTTCCATCTCGTACACCAACCATTGGCTTTCTCCCACTGTGACTTTTTTCCTTCTTTTTCTTCTCTCCATCATCTTATCGATGGGCTTCGGTTTGTCTCTCTGTCTTCAGAGCTTCATTTTTTTGTCATCTCTCTTGTCTTTTCTTTCTTCCCTTCTCTCTATCCTTCCTGTCCCTTTCAACTGTTTATCTCTCTCTATCCATTCCGCTGTCTTCTTCTCTCTCTCCCAGCTGGCTGTTTAAGAACTGTTTGCCATCTGATGTTCCTATGAGAGGTAATTAAAGCCTGAATCACAGACCGTGTGTGTGTGTGTGTGTGTCTCTGTGTGTGTGTGTGCGTGTGTGTGTGTGTGTGGGTAGAAATTAATTAATTTCATAGCTTTTTCTCCAGGCTAGCTGTAAAATGTTTGAGAGACTCCCCAGTACCATCACATTCCATCAAGGGGTTTCAGGTGTCATATCGTACCTGAACGGCTCCCCATTCTTTCAAATGAAGTTGTTTTAAGTCCGCTCATTTCCGCACACCTCTAAATGCATGCACATAGAATAATCGGGGGAGTTAGTTAAAAAGCATTTATATAAGATGCTGTTACGAAAGCAGCTATTTTGACTAATCCGACACTAGGGCTTTCCGAGCTTTATCATCTCCCTCACTGACAACAATTAGCTAAGGAGTTATAGATGTGAACTTTCATGTGTCAATTATGGCAGCACAATACACATAATGACAGCTGAGCATCAAAGCCCTGCGCTTTATGCAAAGATGAACACAAATGAATTCAAGGATATCGGATGTAAATGCAGGATGTTACTGAAACACACCTATTAAATATGTACTGTATGTATCTTTGTCATGTCGCCCGCTCGGGCCGAGACACTTGCACATTGTAATACGATACATTTACATGGATTCTTTCTGAACCATAAACAACACAAAACAAAACAAGTGTAGCAGCTATAGAGCTGAATGGCTCCAATAACTCAACTGTAGTTACGAAACTTGGCTTCAGGCTGAACAAACATCAGAGGCTGCAACCATTTCTTCTGTATTGTTGTCATCTATTCTTCTCTGTCTTCCTGTTTCTGTTCTTTACTGCCTCTCCTTGTCTTTATTTCTCCGAATCTCCCAATCTCTGCAGCTCTCTCTCTCGTCTCCCACCAGTTTTATTTTTTTGTTTTGTTTTCTCAATCGCTTGTCTTTCTGTCATTAGTTCCATTTCAGCCACGCCCACACGCAGCCCCTCTTCTCATCCATCACTCCTCGGCGGGTTTTTTCTCTCTCATGCAGACTGTGTGTGTGTGTGTGTTTGTGTGTGTGAGACATTGAAGATGAAGATAGAGCGAGGCAATGTGTGTCTCTGTTGTTGTTGTTGTTGTTGTTGTTGTCTTTTGTGTTTCATCTGTTTGATGGGCGTTTCGTGTTTACTTTGAGATGAGTGTGTGAGAGGGAAAACAGAAACAATCGTGTGAAGTGTGGGTTTCCCCCAGAAGGCTGCCCGATGGACTCGAAATGCAAAATTAATTTCACTTCATTATTAATTGCGAGTTGACGCGACTTGAACACACGTTAACAAGCTAATACACAATACTTCATTCTTTATTTATTCTGCAATGGTTGAATGAGCTTTTCGAGCAATGCAGCACTTCAGATTTATCCAATTACACAAGTCCACGCCTGGGAGCTGCCCAGTACAACCACAGCCTTTGACTATTCACCACGGAGCAGCCCCAGTGGAGCAACTGGGGGTTAATTGTTCTGTTGAAGGATTCATCAGTGGTAATTGTTCAGGGAGGTAAAGACATTCAGGCTTTAGAAACACAAGTGCAACTGCAAATTGATTTTTTTTTTTCAGACACAAACCTCTTTTCGACACACTCATCAAATCAAGCGTTTTAGCTTGATGTATTTATTATTTAAGCTTATAACTTGAACCCAAACTTATTTATTGTTTGTTGTTATCAGTATTTCAGGATTAAATCATTTTGCCATGTTGGTGTTGAGTGAAAATGTCATTTTAAATGGTGGAAAGAAAACCCCAAAACGCCAAAGAGTCCAAGAGTTTTTGTTTTTCTCAAAGACAATGTTGTGCTTCTCTGTCTCATCACAATACAGAACCCAGTGCCAGTATTTGCTTATTTGCAAAAGAAACCACACAAACCAAATCAGATGCAAAGACCAGAGAGTGTGTATGGCAGGAAGCCAGGGTGTGTAGGACAGGTATCTGCACAGAGAGTGGGTTACACTTGTATTGCAACACTGTGATTGGGCTTTGAGTATGCATGGTGATGACAGTGATGCTGCTAGAGGCTTTTTCTCACTGCAAAGAGTCAAATTCTGGGTTGAAACACTATATATTTGTGGGATTTTGGTATATAAATGTTAAAGGTTTCAGGCTGCGCAAAATAGCGGCGACTGTCAGCTGCAATTTGTCGAGCCCCAGTTGGAAACCGTTTCAAATCGATAACAATTGGCATGCCTAGAGAGAGGTAAAGAAAAGAAGCTGCAGGGAAAAAAGGCGAGCTGGAAGAAAAAAAATATGATATTTGGATTTTAAGTGAAAAGGAAATACAGTACAGGCTTGAATAAATAAACGTCAGGGATGGAGTAAGGCGGGAGATGAGAGAAGAGGAGAGGCGAACAAAGATCGCAGTTCATCGATTGGTGGTTCCTGTATTTGTTGGCAATGCATGAGGATTAAAACGCCTTTGTATCTACAAGGAAAGAGGGAGAAAAATCTGCCAACTGTACGGACGTCATGATATGAGAGTGGGAGAGAGAAGACAGTGAGAAACAGATAATGAAGAAGGAGATGGTAATGGACGTGGTGAGAGTAGGTAGTTGGAGGAGAAAACAAGGGAAGAAGATAATACACAGCTGATAGGAGAGATGTGGACAAGAGAAAGATTCAAAGACAACATAATAGAAAGAAAGAGGATGAAAGGAGAGAGCGGCGAGGTGACAATGGAGAGGAAATGGAGGTATTATATACCTGTAGAGATGTAGCTTTAACGTTTTAACTAATAGATTTTCCCTTAAACCTCATCTGCTCTTATGTGACAGTGTTTTGTGCTCCATATACATTATTGCATACCATCTTGAGTACAGCTGTTGACATGGTTGCATACAGAGTTGGAGAATATATCCCAGCAGCTCCTGAGGTGGGCGGTCCCATCACTTGCAGGGCCCTGTCTTTAAGGAATGCATGGCATCCGACATAATAACAATAATAATAGCATAGTTCAAAATCTGTTCATAAAACACTATATTCTGGGGAGTGTGCACAACGTAGCCAGCTAGCTATTCATTATTTCTAAGTATACCTGTGACTGTCACACTGAGAGATAAAAAAAAAAGGAAAAACAACACTTAATGAGCTCTGTGATGCAGAAGATAACCCAGAAGAAGAGAACACAAGATTTAGATGTGGAATAGAGCAGAATGGGGGAAAACATGACAATAGAGCGAATGCGAACGAACTAAAACAGGCCAGACGTTAAGCTATCCAATCACAGACTCTGACAATAACGGAGAGGCAGACTTGACCGGGGTGATGTTGATTAACAAGGTGGTGTTGAGACTCAGTCATGGGAACAGATGGGATGGAACTGCAGTTTTCTGTCGGCCATCAGACCGCGCCAGCTGGGATCCTGCTGCAGCCGCGTGAACAGCGGGGAGCGCCACGGACAGCTCCCGCATCCCTGCTGGACCCGGGATCAGCACCTCAGACAGCGGTCGTGACACACTTTAGTGTGGTGTGTTAGAAATGATTCGCAGGAGCGGCACCAGAGTGCAGGAGAGGCTGTTTTAGGGACTGTACACCCATCAAATTCAATCCAACACATTTCATGTCTAAACATGGCTCACTTCTGGCGCCCAGAAGCCTCCAGAAAACAACAACAATTTAATCTGGAATACCTTTCAGTTGTGTTGCAATGTTTACATGGCAGTTTCAAATGCACAAGAGCAAATATGATAATAGATATTTTTCAGTGGATTCGGGTTTAGGGCGGCGTGGGATTTGTTTACAGGTTGCATGATGCACCAAATCATTCAGATGTCCATTATAACTTCAATGCCCAAAACATTTTCAATCACATTATCTGGCTACAACGTGGAGTCCCTCATGGTTTGATCCTGAGTCCACTTCTGTTTTCCAGGCACTTATTATTTGCTACAAATGTAAGAAAGATGCACTTTTTATTTCAAGCTAGGAGCACCACACTACATGGAACTGTGGCATGCTTCTTTTTGATAGGTCATCTATTACATGTGGACTCTTTTACACAGCAGCTGATGAATCAACTCTCAGTCATCGCCCGAGTTTCTGCTTCTACAATTTGAAAGCACTTTGAAAACTTACTTTGAAGGTTCTTCTGGAAACTTCTCCTTTTCTTTCCAATTCCTATTGAACTGCAACCAGAGTAGAATTGCAACTAACTCTTATTTTGTCTTTACATATTGAAGTAGAACATCGCAGATGAACAAAATCACATATTTGTATCATGACATCTCGGTCTGTGGCTCTACGCTGCAAATCTATTAAGTCAGTTTTGATGCTTTTGTTCCCCATTTTGCCTAAAGTATCCGAACCGCAGGAGGAAGCATCTCCGACGGGGCGAGCTGAAGAAGAGGCTTAAGTGAGGAGAGCGCGAAGGGAAGAAGGAACGCGAGTAATTGAAAGAGGGGAGAATGAGATTAAGTTAGAGGAAAAAATCTAGAGATACACTCAGGAATCATGATATTAGTCGCAGGGTGAAAGTGAGGACAAGTACTTTTTCTTTCAACCCTTCTGTCGTTTACTTGGCAGAGAAGCTACTCTGATTGTTCCAGTTTGGCAGTATCACTTTGTACTCAACCTCTCTTTTTCACTCCCTCTCCAAGTTAATGTGGAAAAATAAAAGAGCACTTAGTGGTTGAAATTTATGACCAGACAAGAAAACACTTTTTTTCAGGTTGCATTCTGTTTTTGTGTATAGAAAGAGAGGCAGTAAAAAATAGTATTACATACTGCTTTAAGTATATATATATATATATCAGTCAGTGTGTGTGTGTGTGTGTGTGTGTGTGTGTGTGAGTGAGTGTGTGTGTTTGTGGAAAATTTTTCCCTGAGTATCACCTGGAAGACTAACACTTTACTTAACCAGGCATACTTTTGGTGTGGGTGGTACATTGTTGGAAATAAAAAAAGTTACTATTTCAGTTGCAATTCAATTCATCTAATGAAATGAAAAACTATTGCGCTTACTTATCATTTTGTAATTCCCCCTAACAAAGCTCAAGGTGAGCTTGGCCCATTCCAAACCACGTCACACAAATAATGCCTCTTTTGATTAATTGCTCTCCTCTTTATGTACATAATTATTCCCTTCTTTAATAAAGAGGAATCACGACCTCAAACCGCTCATCACAATGGCTGTGACTCTTGCCCTGGCTTCTTTCAGGTGCATCGTGTGGTGCCATCAATTCACTCGCATGTCACGCCATTTGCACTGAATTTCATTTGCAAGTCAACTGATCAAAGTCGCGGTGCTAACACAAGGTGAGATGTTGCAGAGTATTTCACGCCGTAAGATGATAGCTGCAGGATAAGAGGCTGTTTAATGGCCATCGCCGCAGACCCACCATAAATCTCTTTTATTTGTATTCATTTTTTTGCTGGACAGACAATTTGTATACAGCATCGGTGAGTGTGTATGTGTGTACTTTTGACCTCTCCGGTGATTCACATGTTGTGCCTGTAATCTCAGAGGGATGGTGTGATTTTGGTGTGTGTATGCGAGTATGTAGTGGAGTAGCATCGCAGGGCGCGCTGCTGAGGGAACAGCTGTCAAGGGAGGGGTGCGGGTAATGATGGCCATGCATCACCGTGTGTGTGTGTGTGTGTGTGTGTGTGTGTGTGTGTGTGCGCGCGCGTGTGTGTGTGTGCATGTGGTGGTTTGGAAATGGCGTCTGCTCATATACGTCATTTTTCCATGTCTGTCTGTAAGCTGCTGGGTGCCTCCAGACGCACGTGTGTGTGTGTGTGTGTGTGTGTGTGTGCGTGTTTTTTTTTTTCTAGCCTTGAGTCTGACAGTCTGTCAGAAAAGCTTTCTAATTGTGGTTAAAGATGGCAGGCCAAAGTCAGCCTAATTTATCATTCACCTAGTACACACAGACACACTGATGCACACACATGGACACACACACACACACACACACACACACACACACACACACACACACACACGCACTCACAAAGTAGGTTATGTGATTTGGCGTGTTTCTTAGCTGTTATCAGACAGCAAACTGGTGTCTAAGGTGACTGAGTTATATTGAAACACACACTATGTATGGTAATGAGTATTTATAAATAAAATTGCAGTAGTTTTTGTTGTTGCAAGTAACACATAGATGAGACAGGAGGGAGACAGGGGAGGAAGAAGAGGAGGAAGAAGATCGGTAAAAGGAGGGAGTTGATATACAAAGGATGGGAGAGAGCGGAGGAAGCAACTGAATCAGATTGGAGTGAAGAAAAGAAGAGACAGGAAAAGAGAGATACGTATACAGGGTGGTGATTAAAAAAGGGAAAGTAGGGAACGACTGAGGGAGAAAACAGGGAGGAGGAAGCGAGAAGGTGTAAGGAGAGGAAAAGCAAGAAGAGAAAGGTGCAAAGTCTGACCACAAAGACGTAGAGACCAAAGTAAAGAAAAATGATGAAATGGAGGAAGAGGAAAGAAAGGGAAGGCAGCAGAAAGAGAGTAAGAGTGTTCATCTGTGTTAGCAGCCTGAAGAGAAAAGCTGTTTCTAACCTGTTCGTTCACTCTTTCGTCCTCCCAGCCTTCTTCCGTTTCACCGATTCGTCCCCTTACTTCTCCTCTGCTTTGGGCCTGCTGCTTCGGTTGTGTGTTCATACATCCATGTCTGCTTGTGTCTGTGTATTTGGAGCCTGTTCATATCTGTTTGTTTGTTTACGGTTTTCTTTTGAACTGATGGTTTTATGGATATTGACACGTTAGTGGAAATGTTTAAAGTTATGTCGAGAAAAGTGACACAATTCACACTCTCTCCCTGCACACACACACACACACACACACATACACACAAACACGGTCGCTGTTACAGTCTGTCTGTGGGTCGTCGCTGCACCGTGGGTCAAGATTAAAGGATTTTCTCACAGGAGAGTTGCTCATCCCCCGGCAGGGAGGAGGAGGGAGACAGAGAGCTTCATAGAAGCCTTACTTGAAAGTCCAGACAGTGTCTGCTCACCTGCTGGGGACAGCTAACTAATGACACTACCCGTTTGTCTTTACCACCGCTAGCGTCACAACGTTAAAGGAGACATGGAAATATGTCTTCAAGTGACATCATCACCACCTTAATGTAGCCTGCTGGCTGTAAGTTCATGAATACCAGTGAGTTTTGTCCTTTTTTTTTATTTTTTATCTGTGTTGCATCATTAAAGGATAATGGAAATCGCAGCAAAGTTTAAATTGTATCCGTGAACATGGTGGTCAATTCGTCCACATTACAAACAATGCATTTTCTGGTACTACTGGTTCCAGAAAAGTAGTATTTGTTGGTGTTTGTAGTAAGTATTTATTCCAGAAACCGTGTGCTTAAAAGACTTTATGATCAACAGTTTTCACCGTGACAGTGATCAGTAAATGTGTATGGAGTGTAGGAGCGGTACAATGTTTCTCAAAAGACACGCTGCTGCTTAAGCATGTTGTAATGTCTAACAAATAAATAGTTCCTTTAAAGCTGCTGTAAAACACCACGTAATGAGGTTCCCTGTTCATCTAAATTACATTTTAGGTGTCTTGTGGATGGAGAAAGAGTAAAGTAGTAGCTGTGGTGCCGTTTCGGGGAGCAAATGGGTAAATCCCTCCAGAGCAGCTTTAAGATGATGAAAATAACACTTTAACAGAAAAACAAGATCATTGCACACCTCATTCCGAGTCTTACAGTGGTTGAGGGATTTAACTGGCAACCTCTTATCTGTATCCCTCTAACAACATGTTGTAGATTTAATTATTAATATATGGAGACATGAAGAGAGATGTGCATTAAAAAAAAAAAGTGGGAAGCTGTGCAGGGGAAACGATGCAAGAGGAGAATATGACAACAGAAGGTGAACAGGAAGGGAGAGGAGACGGTGTCAGTCAGTAGGGAATGCCCTAAGGTTGAACAGAGAGAGGGCTGTGTGTGTATGTGTGTGTGTGTTGTGTGTGTGTGTGTGTGTGCATGTGTCTGCTGACAACATATAGGTTGAAAATGTCTGTCAAAATCTTTTTGTGTGTGTAGCTTGTGTGTGTTAGAGGTTAGTACTGTTGCTGGGTTCTGTAGCCATGTGTGTGTCTCCACATGTGTGTTTCTCCACATGCGTGTGTCTCCACATGTGTGTGTCTCCACATGTGTGTGTAATACAGGCAACACTGTAGGGCTTCACCTTGGCAGAGGTATTAAATCTTTTTCATCCTCTTCACAAACCATATGGGGGACCAGGAGACAGATTTACTCACACACCGACACACACACACACACACACACACACACACACACACACACACGGTAGAAGGCACAGACTCACGCTGAAGCAGACATTTTGCAGACTAGTTTGAGACACACACTTTTATTCACATGCCCAATTGCATTACTCCAGTCGCATGCGTAGAGACAATGTCTAACAGTCGGCTGGTTTCTGACTTAACGTGCCCCCTAAGCTGTCACTGTGTCAATGAATCATCCCCTCTGACTCACACGGCCAGGATGTAGAATACAACCTGGCATGTGCTGCATATGCAACATGAGCTGGGACACCGGTATCTATTGGAAAAATGTCTCCCTTAAATTTGTGTTTTGTTCTCCTGCAGATTTGATCAAACGGCCCCCTGGTCGTTTATGCCCGTCAGCGTTGTGTTTAACAGATCGACAGATGCTGGCTGCGTTTACTACAACGATAATTGTGTTGTTGTTTGCAGTTTTGTTCTTTATTAAGCTGTGAAACATTACAAGGACTTGGCTCTTGGATTGAAAAGAAAAGTTCCACATAGTTTTTTTTAATGTTCTACATTGCTCACAGGTGTTATGATGCAGTCTGTCCCTCAAACAGTCAATACAAAATAACAACATGTTACGAGCTTCATTGTGCTTAAGAAACAGTACGTGTTGAGCAAACACATGATTATAACTAGCAAATAGTGGAGCAGGTTATTAGAAAATACTTTCAACAATGCTCACAACGTCCTCCAAATTCAGGCAAAAGAAGGCTACGGTACATTTGTTGGCCAAATTTAAAGGTCAGCTGTTTCCTGACTTTTCATCCCCCTGGATGCTTATCATCTGATATTATTCATTGAAATAGGAAGCTGCGGGATGAATGACTGATTTTCTTTCTCACCATGAAAAGTTGATGTTTTGGTTTCGAACATACGCAACTTTCTCCCTGGTGTTTCATACTTCATCACTTCATGTTTTAGCGAACACCACATGGCAGCAGGTGCCCAGCTGGTATAATATCACAAGCAAGAAAAGCAGGATTTGTTGCAGCTCTGAAAGTAGATATTAAGTCATTTTAAATGCATGTGGAGTTTGGCAGCTTTGTGTTGGTGAAATATACTTGAAATATGTTCCACATTCTCAAAGAGAAACGTCTTGGGAATAGATTGGCTGTGTTTTATTTCTATGAGATATATGAACGATGGGGGAGTGCGCTCTGTGGCAGTGACGGTGCTCGCTATTTGAGACATGGGAAGGTTGCTGAGTTTAATCTTTGTGGTCCAAACAACACCATGAACACATTGAAGCAAATGTGAAATCACGATCACGATGTTTGCATCCCACACGTTTAACATGATCGACTGCAATATTGGCACGTCCAGGGGACACACTGTGAATAAGGACAGCTCTCATTCGAAGAATTGTACATTTGTGCGACATGGAAGTGAAAGCAATGGTCTGTTTTTTTTTCTGAATGTGAATTTGCAATCAACATGAATCCCAAAAATGTATTAGTAATCCCAATCTCAATGTCGATCAAAAATAAAGTGATTATCATTTCCGTGGCCGCTGGAGCTGCTCCTCAGTCAACGAGAGTAAACATGAAGGACAAGACCGCGTCACCAGATGGTCGTAACCTCGGTTGCCAAAGAGAAGCCAACGTGCTCATCAAAACCCCGTTGCCCTGATGGTATCAGTTCTTGGATTACTGCAGAGAGGTCTGTGTGTGAGTGACAGTAAGATGACATGACACCGCAAAGAAGCTTAGGGCGAGATCATGTCTCATATTCACGCATATCAAGATTACCCGCAGATAGTCGCTTTATCTCTCGACTGGCAGATCATTTTCAAGTTTCGCCGGCTGAAAAATAAACCTTCAAAAGCAAAATCGGAAACTTTTTTTGGCCTGTTTTTCCTCTCTTCCCCCTGTGTTTGCGTCACTTTTATTTACTGGAAATGAATCACTAATGAGGTATCACAGGTTACTGCTGCATATGAAGGGAAACACATGGGAACTGTGCTTTAGATAGAAACCTGGCTCGTGTATGACAGTTTGCAGAGGCAATAAGTTCTCTCTCTATATATATACATATAACAGATTTTCAGTGTATGCATTTAATACTAAATTGGAAAAAAGTTAGCATTGTTTTTAAGGGCAATCACTTTGTTTAACCAGAGATCAGTCAGGGTGACGAAGGTTTACTCTGCTCTAATATTGATCTTAAATGTGACTTCAGCATGGATCACTGAGTTCTTCTCAGTTTCATCATGCATATTAAATTAAATTGTGTTTGTCGAGGCAGCCGTTAAAACTGCCAAGTGTACCCAACTGTGCTAATAAATGCTGGATTAAGGCTTTGGATTTAGAAGTTTACTGAGGATTCTCTGTCTTCTGCACAACTTCTGTGAAACTGAGATAAAAGTGCTCATTGTGTAACGTAAAGATACATGTATTTTAATTATGTATGCTTTATAGAATTGTTTTTCCCTATTAGCGTTTACCAGAGCAACAGTCTGATAATATACACATTTTACAGAAAAACGGTGCAAAAGTAAACACACACACAGACACACAAACACACACTGAATCCCAAGATACAAGATGTGCGTGTTGCGCTCACCCAATTGAAACGGAACAACACACCCACCCACACACACACACACACACACACACACACACACACACACACACACACACACACACACAAACCCAAAGCCTCAAGAGCCGACACATTGATGGATTTTCAGGATTTGCCATGAGCTTCCTCCTCCACCTAGATGCTGCTGTGCTTGTGTGTGTCTGTGTGAAGCTTGACAGCGTGCTGGTATTACTTTGACTGTACTGGAACCGCGTCGCTCTGTTGGAAGAGTCCCACAGGACTGCATGTCCTCACCAGCAGACACAGACACACAACAAACTTTTCTAACTGCCCTTGCTGTTGGAACAGCACAGCTTCAAATCAGACGTCCATCTTTAAAGTCGACGGGACATGCCGCGCACCTACATGTCCTCTGCTACCTATGAACATAGAGCCACAAAACTGAAATGGGGAAGTGTCCCTCGGCGATTATGTGCTCGACAATTTCGTAGCCAGGTTGCCTGGCAACCTCAGAGCGATGACACGACTCCTGGACTCACTGCCCCCGACCGCGACACCAGCACATACCCCCACCCATACAACCACAACCTGTTATTTCACACTGGTACTGCACTTCTGGACAGAGCCAGGCTAATGGATTGCCCGTGTTCAGTCTTCATGCTAAGCTAAGCTAACAGGTTGCTCTGTGTCGCTTCATATTTAGCTTGGAGATTAAACTCTAAATAAAACAATTAAATGCGTATTTGCCAAAATGTCAAACTTTTCCCTTGAAACCAACAATTTGAATGAATGTACTTCTCGAAATAAAAGGTAAACCACCACGTAAAAAACAGGCACATGTTCAAACTGTGAGTGTGTCGAACCAAGCAACATGAGAGGAAATGTAATTTTACCGGCATTTTTCTAAATTGACATAAGGACTTGACCTTTCTGTGCAACACCAGGCTACTAACATCTGTGCATTGGTCATGTTCAGACGACACAAGGGAGGTCTAAGAGGTGATTAAGTCAACATTGGAGGTAGTTTCTACCTGCCTGGCCTCCCGCTGAGTCATCAAAGCTGGCCTTCTTGTCTCCTCCTTTCTTCTGTTGCTTTTTTCTCTCTCCTCTCATCTACGTTGCCTTCTGTCTTCCCCTCCACTTTTCTCATTTCCTTTTATCCCTCCCTCCCTTCTGTCCCTTTTTTCATTTAGTCTCATTTCCTCTTTTCTCGTCGTCTCCTGTCCTCTGCTTTCCTTTCATCTCTCTTCTTTTACTCATCTTCTTTCCTGTTTTTTATACCTCTCTTCCATAATTTCCCCTCAAGCAACAACAGTGGCTAACAAAAAAGAAAAAACGTGAGGATCCACAGCCTGTGTGGGCCCCGGCACGCTGGGCTGCTGTTGATGCTGCTGCTTCTTTTCTCGAAAACTTAAGTGCTTGAAATAATGTGAAGGTTGACGTAAGGTGATAGGTACTCAGCTTCTGGTGTTTAGCCAGAAGATTGCATTGTGCAGGAAAAAAAACACACAGATGGGGCCGTTTGATTTCAAGCCACTAATCACTGTTGTCTTGGGCAACGCTTAGCCCTTGACACGGGGATGGCGCCTTTCCAGAACAGTGTTGAAAGGGAAATGTTGACTTAGCACGCGTGCTTGAGACGTGCTCCGTTAAAGCTATCAGCTGATTGAATTGTACACACTTTGAATCGGACTGAGTGAAACCTTTTTGGCAGTTTCCCAGCTTACACGTGCTAATGTTCTGTTACTGTGCTCCAGCGAGCTTAGCTGCAATTTGAGGGGGATTTTTTTTAGAGAGGTAACAACACACAGTGTGGAAGAGGAGGAAGCCAGCCAAAAACTGTCTGGGCCCAACAGGAGTTATCCCAGGAAAAGACCACCCTGAATGAACAGAGTATTAGATATCAAAATGAAATAATCCTCACCTGAACTGTTGGATGCCAGTCCTGTTGCATGAGGATTAAGCTAACCATCCTCATTTAGGGTCGCAAACTCTCGCGTATTGACCATGAGACTCACGTAGTTGACGCTTTTGCTCTCAGGCTGCGCTACAATTAAAAAAAAAAAGATACAGCCGATATTGTCTCTGTGCGAAAAGAGGACAGTGACAGTCCACGAGACAGACGGGAGAGAGCAGCGACAGCAGCACTGTGAAGCGCTACGCTATGTGAGCCGTGGTTCAAAAACCTGGCCGAGCGCGGCTATCCGTGATGTTACGGTGTGTAGCAGCCAAAAAAGACAAAGAAAGACTTATATTTCAGAAAACCTTTTTCTCACATTTTATATACTGAATAAAATTGTGTGCAGAGGAGTCCGAATTTGGAAAAGGAGTCATATGCATGTGTTGTCTCATGTTGGCTGAGAGGCGCAAAGTCGTTGAAGTGACAGTAGAAGTTCACTTTACTTTACTGCTCAAATCATATTGCAACACATCCTTATGTTCAAACTTTCAATTGTCAGTTTTTTTTCTATGAATAGCTTCAATTTTCAATGTAATCTTTTTCATCGTGACCCTGACTATGACCAAGTTAATTTACCGTGTTGTTGTTGTTATAAAATAAAGGTAAAATCCCATAAAAATACATCGCAACAAGTAGAAAATGTCCTCATGTTTAAAATATTTTCCTCATGAGATTTACTGAAACGTTCAAAGTAATCCTGTTCAGGACGGTCCTAACCATGACCGTTTCAAATCTGAAGTAATTTTACTTTCTCACTTCAAACCAAATGAAAAGTTGGCATGCACCGCTCATTGGTGTTTGTTAGACGACCCTATTCTTCTGTGTGTGTGTGTGTGTGTGTGTGTGTGTGTGTGTGTGTGTGTGTGTGTTGTTATTGTATATTATTTTGTAATCCATATAACGACCTCTTAAATCAACAGAAAATTAATTTGAACATTATTGCCAATTTCAGTCTTCCATCGAGCAAAAAGGCCAAACACAAGCCATATGATTACACAGACTGTTTTAATAAGGTATTTTAGAAGTAATTTAGATTTTGAATTGGTAATGAATATAATCATATTATGAAGCCCTACTTTATTTTAGGAACACGCGAGTGACACTGGGGGGATTTAGTTTAACAGTGAGTAAAGGAAGCTGCAGAAAACACTGACACTGACTGACAAAGTCAGTGAGATGTTGGGGAGAGATTATGGGTGAAAAGGGAATGAGGTCCTGCGAGAGACAACTTATCTCTTAGCAAAACAGAGATAGAGACCGAAAGACAGACAGCGGGAGAGAGACAGAAGCAGATAGGTGGGGGGAAAAAAGGCGAGACAGACCCAGATGAGAGCAGCCGCAGAGATATATAAAACAGTTTAAAAGAGACAGAAATATGAGATAACTGAAGACAGAGCGCTAATCAGTGAGGCATGAGGTTAATGTTTGTTTACAGGTGTGTGTGTGTGTGTGTGTGTGTGTGTGTGTGTGTGTGAGTGTGTGTGTGTGTGTGTGTGTGTGTGTGCGTGCATGCGTGTTTATGCCTGGGTATTTTTAGCTGTGATGATGGAGCTCAGTGCATCTGGTACCCCTAGCCCTAGGGAAGCCAAAGCTGCAACACACACACACACACACACACACACACACACACACACACACACACACACACACACACACACACACACACACACACACACACTGCCTTACTTCATTTCTCACACTTTCAAAGTCACACTTTCGTCCGTCAGAATAAAAGCACACATACATTCAGCCGGCTTGCAGCCTATATGCAGTGCCCACTGAGATTGGTATGATCACACGTGCGCAAACAACATGATCGTGAGCCCATAGCAGGCTGGACCATAAACACTGGTATTCATAAAGTGCACAAAAACACGTCGTCCCGGCTTCCCTGAGATAAATCTCTCTGAAAGTGGAGAAGCATCTCTCTCTTTTTACCCTTTTTATTCAGGCTTCATCTTATCTTTCTGTATCACTTTCTGGGAAAAGACTTAAAGGAAACACTCCAAACTTTTAAAGGTTTGCTCCAAGGTCAACTTCACTGTTAGCGAGTCACACATCCGTCCTGAGTAGTTCACAAACTCAGATCCTCCACTGACTGTAACATACACAATGCTGAGGGATAGTTGGTGACTTAAATTCAATGCTATGTATTCATGGAACCAGGATTATTTTATATAGCATACATTCATTAAATATTCAAGCCAATAAACAAAGATATGATCAACTATACCTGAAGAGCCTGTTTTCTTGTATTTTGCCAAATATATGCTTTTCATACTTTACCTTTTCTCTGTGTAATGGCAAGAGTCACATCTGGGAGATCTCTTTGGAGTGAGTTGTACCTCTGATCGGTGGGAATCATCAAAACTGAATGTCAAAGGCTGCAACACCTGTCAATCAAACAAGCAGGCCTCCAATTATATATATATATATATATATATATATATATATATATATATATATATATATATATATATATATATATATATATAGTTTAAAATAGATCATCTAATACAAAAGTACATCACCTGAAGCCCAAATTAATGCTGGAAAAATGTTGTTGAGTCTGTCTTGGTTGAGTTTGTTTTCTCCATTTACTTCAGTACAGTCGGCATCCACCGCCCGCGCTTTCAGGGAACAACATCCAGAGGCACTTCCACATTGGAGTTAGCGTTCAGCCATGGCGGTTGCAGCTTGGAAGCTCTGGAAAGTTTATGGGCAATTGTTGACATAAAGCACGAGACAAAAGTAGACAAATCTATCAGCGATACGCAGATGTCTTGCGCTGGTAAGCTACAATCTGCATAAAACCTTTATGACACCTCTGTCTCTCTCCTCTGTTTCCATGCATTGTCAGGGGAGTCTTTCCTAGTTCCTTTGCAATTTGTATTATCTGTAGAGCACTGGGTTCACTCCCCATGTATTGCCAAAGAAACAAGGAAAAAGCACACATTTTACAGCAAATATCCATCTCGCATGCTCAACAGTGATAAGGAAGAGCACTCCATCGACTGTGCCGAACATTTTCGCAGTCTCTCCACAGCAGACATGACATATCATGCACCATGTCATCGTGTCCTCTAATGTCTATATCCCCGCCCTCTCCGTCCTTCTGTCCCTGGTCGCCCCTCTTTCCCCGCAGCTTCTCTCAGTTTTTGCTGTTAGTGTCATCCCAATGGGGGCACTAAGAGAGAACGGGGAAGAGGTGGTGCTGTTCGTGTAAAAAGCAAACTGTTCATGAGTGGTGCACACACACACACACACACACACACACACACACACACACACACAGACACACACACACAGACAGACACGCACAGCTTACACTCTTTTCCCATTGTGCCGGGAGGTCCCTTGGTGTTTGAATGGACCGCTGTTGTGACCTTCACACCGCAGCTCTCCATCTAAAAGTTACACTGGCACTGCAAGATGGTGAAGTATTTTGTCAGAAACCCAACATCTAGTCAAGTAGACGTGTGTTTTTGAGGACGATGATATGACTTGCAAGAACTAACCAATTCTATCACAACATATGATCGATACATAATTCATACCTAAGTCACGTTACACCTATTTTGATGTATTGAAACATGTTATGTGTAAAAAGCATTCTCTGACCTGTGGCCTTACCACTTCCGCCTTCAGCTATGCATTCATATATGCATTCATCCATCCAGCAATGTTGGCTTATGTACAGAACCCAGAAACTGATCAAAACAACGGTCTGTGGGGTTTCAGTGATCCACTTTTATTTTTAGTGAAGTACAATGTGTTGCCAAGCCAACAAACCACCTACAGACTGTGGTCTGGCAACACAAGCTCATTAAACACTCTCAGTTCTATGGCACAAAATTAACTCTCTGGGACTGAAAGATGAATACAAACCCATCCACTTGTGCTCTCTTTTCTTTTTTCTCTTTTCTACTTCTCCATTCTGACGTCCATCCATATGTTTAATTAAAGGTTTCTCTTTGTAACAGTTTTGCGCTTCATACTTAGAAGAAGACAAGAAGAGTTCACGGTAACATTATAACGAAGAGATTACACAGAAAGTGTATTCACTTGAATGACATTAATACCATTGTTTTTTTATTATTATATATTGACTAAAATTGTATTTTTAAATGTTCAATTGGAAATGTAATGCATGTATGAAATTGATTGAGATGTTTTATCTGTTTCTGCCATTTTGGCCAGGTCATCATTGAAAATGAGAACTGGTTCTCAATAAATGAGGTTGTTGAATATCTGCCAATTTTGATACATTTTAAGAACATAAATCTGAACATTGGATGAAGCCAGGATCAAAATTATTGTTTCATTTCACTGACACGTACGGGTCAAAGTTTTTGACAGAGTGATTTTTAGCTCTTTTATCACTCCATAAATTAGAAAAAAACTGTCATATAAAATCCATTTTCGCCATGTTTTTTTCGGAATAAAATGTTAAATACGTCAGGATATGAATTATATATGAACAACCCCCTCAGGAAAAACCTTCAAAATAAAGACAGAAACGAAACTGGTTTGGTGTATGCAAGTGAAGATGTCTGCCTCAGAGTTTGAGAAGAAAAACTCACAAATAGACAAAGTGTAGTAATACTATATCTATATATATATATATATATATATATATATATATATATACACTTTGCATGTTCTCTTTCAGCCAGTCGAAGATATGTTATGGAAGCAAAATAAACCAAAATTGACAAGAGTCTGACATGTTTCTGCCTGTAGTGTCTCAAATGACGGCCCTCTGCATGTATACACCTCGTTCATTTCATGAACTTTAAGTGTCTACATTTCTAAAGTCAATGTTTCATCAGCACATTTGTTTAAAAAGCAAATCATTATCACTATAATGACCAGGCAGAAATCCTGAATGGGCATTAAAGCATATGTGGATCAAAATAAAGATCTACAACTGTAAAGCATGGGAAAGGGGTGATAAGAGATCATCATTGATCCAAGACTATCTCTTCAAAATATATATATATATATATATAGTGCAGTTACTTGTATGTGTGTTTGTGCGCGCATCAGTGTGCTTATTTACTTCCAGTTCTTCCGTGCCTGTATCTGTGCCCCCTGTCCCTGTGTGTTCATGCTTGTCAGTCTGTCTGTGTGGATGGATGTCTCAGCTGGCAAAGCGGAGCAACATCACAGATGAGTCAGACGAGACTGAGCTCGTTTTGACAGAGGGATGACGGGGAGACGGGAGAGTCATTGCAGAACAGGATGCAGCCCTAAAAAGGCAATCATCAGCAATTTTGATTTTTTACTTGTGTGTCTTTGTAAACACAATAATGAGCTCTGAGGTGTCATATTTAACAAAAGTTCCGTCCTGAATGATACTTAAAATATGTATCTTCTATCATTTTTCAGGTGGGACAGTCTTTGAAGTCATTTCCATTACACACACATTTCTAGCAGCCAGAGTAATCCCAATTCTTGCCGCCAGCTTACTCAACGACTGCTGCACTTTGGCTTCATCCCTTTGAGAATTTTCTTCTTCTTAGATGTCAGAGCTTGTGAAAAATATCTGTAACTTCACTGGAAGATACAAGGATGTATTTTTATTTATTTAAAGATTGGCCAACCTGCTTCCACAGCTTAATGTGTAAAAGCAGTCTTGTCTACTGCTCTGAGGGCAGGCTACATGCAGGAGACCTTCACCGGGACTCGCACTGGAACTCAAGGACTCGTTTTGCACAAAGGTTACCAGAGTGTAAACAAACTGAATACGTGAATGAATGTCATTATTGCCTCGCTCCCATATTTAGCAATATTCCTATACATTTGCTGATTATTATGGTGGCTGGATGTTTCACAGGAAGTCCCTTTCATCATTGTATCGCTCATCTAGTAACGCTCCTTCCCTTTTCATTTCCTCTGTCATTCTTTTGTTTTTGCAAACTTTTATTTGACCTCCACTCTCCCAGGTGTGCTTCCACTATCCCTCTGTCTTTCTGCTCTCTTTCTCTCTCTCTCTTTCTCCCTCTCTCTCACTCTTTTCATCTTCTTGTCCTCAATCTTTCCACTCCTCATTTCCCAAACTCTGTCTCCCTGTTTGCAGCTTGCCTATCTGCATGCCTGTGTTTTGGCTGTGTGGGCGCTTTCCTGTCAAAACCGTGTGTGTGTGTGTGTGTGTGTGTGTGTGTGTGTGTGTGTGTGTGTGTGTGTGTGCTGTTGGGTTTTGGTGATCTTTGTGTTTCTCTGTAAGTATGTCAGCATGCATGTGTGAGTTCAGTGTTTGCATTTCTATCTGTGTGTCTGTGTGCTCTTGCTTGTGCACTTCTCTCTGTGTTTATGGTATGCAGGTGTGTCTTGTGCGTTTCAGCATTGTGTATTCTTCTTTCCTTTTTTGACTTTCCCCAATCTGTCAGCCTTTAAAAAATACATATTTTTTTTCTAAAATAAACAGCTTTTCCTTTCCTTTAGAAGAGAGAAAGGAAAAAAAAAGAGGAGAAACAAGTCGACTCGTTTGATCGATTGTTCACCCAAAGCTCAGCTTTGATTTCATCCCGCCTAATCAATGCATCCTTATATGCAGAGGCACACACACACAGACACACAGACACACACACACACACACACACACACACACACGCACACACACAGTACAGCTTTGAGATTTTCTTAGCTGCGGGTTCAGCTTTTGAAACACAGACGAGTCAAGAATGTGGCGCCAAGAGCTTCTCACCCCGCTGCTCACTGCTTCCTCCTCCTCTCTGTGGCAGAAAACTTTCTAAGAAGCACTTTTCACTCTGCATGAGAGTGCTCGCTTTGTAGGGAAGTTATTTTATTATTAATAAATATTATTTTTACATTATTTTAAATCACGCGGTATCGTCCTCTATGCCCCCGAGAGAAGAATAGATCACTGTTCAAGCTGCTTGAGTTCATGTGGGCGCATCAGTACATCACACAGTTTATGTTTTAGATATTTAGTTTTACCAGCTTTTGTTTTAATGAACCTACTTTAAATGAGAGCTTTGTGAGGCCTTCCATAACATCAGTGGCTTGTATTGACAATGCTTCACTCCAGAGGTATAGTAAAAACCTATCTGTCCTCAAGACACAAGGGTGACATTCACTTCCACAAAACAGCACATGCATTCTGTCATTTGATGTACAGTTTATGTTTGCATTGTTTCCTAATTTGTTTCCTAAGTCATTATTATGGTATACACATATTAACTATATGGGTCAGAGGCATGACCGGTATAGATTTGTGTGTACCGTAAAAGTCTGGCTCCAAGCAGCTGCTACCTTCAGTGGGTGTCCCCACTGTAGCAAGCTAGCGCTGCTGCTAGCTCCCCCTCCAGAATGCAGCAGCTCGACTTCAACTTCCGAAGTCACCCAGACTACTCTGGTCCTCCGCACCCTTCACTGGTTACAGGTGGCCGCCCGCATTCGCTTCAAAACATTGGTACTGGCGTACCGTGCTACGAACAGATCGGGTCCGATCTACATCCAGGACATGGTAAAACCGTACACCCCAGCTCAGCTTCTGCCGACCGGCTTGTAGCTCCGTCACTGCGAGCTAAAGACTCAATAAGTCACGACTGTTTGCTGTCCTGGCTCCTCGATGGTGAAATGAGCTCCCCATTGACATCAGGACAGCAGAAATTTTTTTTTTTCCGGCTACACCTTGGAAGGTAGCGCAGTAGTAGCACTTCAGTAGCACTTAAATATCTCTTACTGATAACACTTTGTAGTTTGACTTTATTGAAGAAATTGTACTTTCCTGAATCTTCTTGTTCTGAGTTTGTACTCACGGTTCAATGCACTTATTGTAAGTCGCTTTGGATAAAAGCGTCAGCTAAAGGAAATGTAATGTAATGCAATTTAAGCTACATCAGTTGCTCTCACGGTAGGAGCATGTATGTAGTCAGCATAACACACAGAGTAGCTAACAGGGGAAGATGTTTCTGCCTCTATATGTCAAGATTAATGAACAGGATGAATACAGAAACTGAGGAACTATCTGATCATGTTAAGTTCTGCTCTAAAAAGCCAAACGCTTTTAAACGTGTGGATGCATCACGTCGCACACAGAGTTCCCTCTGTGCAGTTAACATACAGTTGAGTCCTGATATTCAAATGGCGTAGCTCTCCTCTTTGCTATTCCTGGTTGAACAAGAGTCGGGGCTCTCACATCAAAGCAGGCAGTGAGAGGATGCAACACAACAAAACTCTTGACCTTTCTCTCCATCTCTCACTTCACTGAGCTCTCATCTGGCTCTCCTACATCTGTCTTGGCCTCGACCTCTTTTTCTGTTCTCTGGTAGTGTTGCTTAACCTCTCTTCCTTTCTTCATCTTCCCCGTCCTTGTCTGAAGCTGCCGTCTCTCTTTCACTCAACCTGTCTTTCAATGACCTTTTTGTGCGCTCGCCTTCTATCCATCCATCCTGGACAGAGTTATTGAATTAAAGTCTGCTCTCAAAAAATAAAACCTTATGTTTATGTCTCATCATTTCATGCAGGACATTGCTCCTGACAGGAAACCATTAACTCCTCTGAACTTACAATAGCCAACATTGCGTGTATACATCCCAGCAAGTCTGTTCTCTTATCATACAGTAAAGATCAAACATGTTCAACAAAAAGTGAAAAGTTGAGAATTGAGATACGGATGTCAAGAGAAAAATAAGAACAGAAGAGGCAGGATGACTTTCTCTGTAAATCTCTGAAATAATTGTATTCAGACTTTGCAAAACAAAAGCCAGGGTTTCAACACAGGAGGAGTCGGATAGTTGGTACAAGGAGGGTGGCGATTGGGAGAGATGAGTGGAAAGAAATGCCATAACGATTTCAGAGTGGCAGAAATCGTTAAAAGGGGGCATATTAAATTTGAGATAAGGAAAAAGTATATACATATAGTGAAGGAAAAAAAGGGCAACAGGAATTTAACAGATAAAGAGGAGACCGAACAATGAAAAAGAGATGAAAGACGTGACACGGATAAATAGGAACGCCAAGAATTAAATGTGGATTTGTCAAATCAAGTCCCTGGTTCAGAAGGATCAAGAAATGCTGAGCTGACGATTTTCACTCGGAGAAGGATGGCGGAGGAAAGAGGGAGAGAGAATGAAAGCGGTGAAAAGGGGAATAATGACAGTCAGACACTGGAAGCCGAAACCGTGAGAGGTGGGAGAGTGGAAAGAAAGTGAAAGAGAGGAGCGGGTGAAATTGGAGCTGGGAGAGATGGATGGGATGCTGAGAGGGACAAAAAGGAACAGCGGGACAAGAAGAGAAAAAGATGAAGAAGGGACGGAAACAAGCCCAACGCCTTTTGTAGCTTTGGTAGCTTTTGTATATTTTCCCCTTTTTGAAACCCAGTATCTGGCAAACAAAGGCTGATCAGGTGTGCAAAAGTGTGAAAATATATGTAGGCCTCACAAGTACTTATGTTATTTTTAAGGCTTTTAATGGGTTTCGACATAAGATTAAAACCATTCAATGCCATGTGTGCAAAGAGCACATGAGGATATTTTTTGAATTAATTCATGAAACTAAATGACAGATGGGAAGCAGCAGTGAAGCACAATGATTTACCAAAGTGTTACTGTTGTGATTTGATTATGCAATCCTGTTACACACACTCCACTTATTTTTTTTGTTGCATAAAAGTAGTTCATGGAAACACAGCACTGATTCACACTTTCTTTTGCCACCTGTTTGAAAATTGGCTTACATTTCGACACACCATTGGGCGGCTATACGTGACAAAACCCAGCAGAGAGATGAACGACAAACAGAGAATGAGAGGCAGTAACAGAGAGGTGA
>NW_027176229.1:7038577-7043577 GCF_023055335.1 Clinocottus analis | reverse complement strand
TAGGAGATGGATAAAAAGACGGATGGACAAGGAGACGAATAGACGACTCGGCTTTCAGCCATCGGTTGAGGGAGACAGACATGGGGGCGATCTGAAAGAGTGAAATAGTGGAGGAAAAAGAGAGCGGTGGATGAATAAATGGGATTTCAGTCCGGTCCCAAGCCATGGGAATATGATGGAAAGAAAAAAAGAAGATAGACTGAGAGAGACATGGGTAGATGGTTCAAACCACGGCAATGAGACACAGAGAGTGATGGATATGGATAGATAGATGATAATGGGATTTCTGTCGAGTTGTAAGCCAAGGGACTAAGCTTCATGTTTGTTGTGTACTGACTGACTGAAAGCTGCTTAAAGTGCATACACTGTGCTAAGCCGAATGTCACATTAGTTATTTACTGTAAGCCTGCACATTACTGGGCCACTGCACATGAACATTTTGTCTGTTAGTGAAGGAATGTTAGTCACTCCCCGATATCCGATGCATAATTGATAAACTTTAAGAATTTTCGTCTTTCCAATTCTTCTGCCGTTTCGAATATTTAATAAATCTATTCGAAACATAACAACTACGGTATTTACCTCACGATCCTATCAATGAATTCCTACATGTTTTTCTCTGTATTTCAAGCTGTCAAGTTTGTGTTTTTGTCCACTGTGTGAAACAGCATTGTTACAAACTCTGGTTCTTCTGCCGTAAAGCCAACACCTTCTTTTCCTTTTTCTGCTTAAGAACCGGTTTGTACTCTTTGCTTTGTGACAAAATGTCTGATTCTGAACAAAAAAAAAAAGATGAATTGGGTAACTGTTTACAAAACCATTAAATTGAATTGTTGGACTATTTTACAAAGTCCAGTGAGACGTGTCAGTCTATTACTCCCACAATTATCCATGTTCCCTTTCACAATGCTATGAGACGCCACACTGATATTGCAACACTTCTTTTATCACGGAGCAATTTACACCGGATCCTGCGGACTGCTAGATATTAGGGGATTTTTTTTGCCACGAACTTGCTCAAATGGCTGTTTCTTTCTGTATTTATTTTTTTTATCCGCCTGGTAAATGCATAAACTTAAGACGCATAACTCGCATTTCTGAAGCTAATAAGCAGTAAGTCTGGGTATGAATCACAGAAGGGAGAATTTGGGCCACAAAAGTCTATTAAAGTCTCAGTCTATCTGCTGCACTGTGCAGGTTTTGGAGGTTAAAGCATAACTCTTCCAATTACCTCTTCTCCTAAGGTGTGGAATAAAACTTTATTTTTGATTGTCAGTGACTTTCCAGTTGCTCTACATCTAAACTCTTTCCCTCACCCTCACCATATGTTCAGCAGGAGACAGGAGAGTATATCATATACTGCAGGAGCCGAGTTGAATGGCTCTGTGTCCTTTGTTGCAGACTGTCCATAGATTTTTGTGTGTGTGTGTGTGTCCTGCCAGCCTTACCCTGTGAGGTCACTGGCTAGGCTAAGAGGTCTTTCACAAACACACTTGCACACGCACGTACACACACAAGCACACACGTACACACATAGAAAGACAGAAGCCCGGTTTATTACAGTTTTTATGGCCTTCGCTTTTGTGTGTGCACGTTTGCGTACGGGGTGTTTCGAGGTTAAAAGTTAGAGGACAGCCAATATCATCTCTCCAGGAGGCCAGCGAAACCACTGATCCAGAGACGGAGAGAAATGGAGGTGAAACTTTCTCCCAAAACTTTTGTTGTATAATAACAGAACATTTTGAAGCTTTCATGGGGCTCCTGCAACCGAGATGAAACCGTAATACAGCGTTTTTGTCTTATAGTGTCGATATCTCCACAGGTTTAGCCTCTGAAGACCATTCCTTATACATTTATACAACTTGTATTAGTCCTTCCAGCACGACATCGACTTTAATGGGGAATGTGAGTTCACTAGTTTCTCACGCACGCACACTTACAGCATACATTTAGCTCATTCAATCTTGAATCAGTTAGTTTTCAGTTCACGTGAAGGACAGGAAAAAGGAGAGGGACAACTGCCCCAGTCTCTTTATCCCTCTCTCTACAAAAGGGAAATAAATTGCTTTTGAATCATTTAGCAGAAACAATGGCTAACCTTCCTTTTCTCTCTCGTCTCTCAGATCCTTAGTTTTAATAATTAAACACTATCTGTGTGTGTAGGGGGAGTATACAGCATATCTGTCTCTGAGTTGGAGTCTGTCTTGGGGAAAGCTCTCTTACTGTCACTGATCGATGTATGAATTGATTAGAAAGTGTTGTTTCTGAAGTTAGTTAGATTTGTTTCGATAAATCTAAATAAAAATGCTCCTTTCTGTATGGCAAAAAGATTTGTTATGTTTCTACTCCTACAAGGTCACGCCTTCTGACTGCAGCTCCTTAATGACCACACACATATGAGAGTGGTACCTAACTCCGAGTGACTCACGATTGTAATTCTATTATATTTCACTAATTAGTATTACTTAATACAAATGATATCATTCTGTTGTCAAGTGGGTTTGTATGAAACATTTCAACCCTGGCCTATTGTCACCTGGTGTTGTATCAGCTAAAGTGAAACATATGTCAGTGATGTCAAAGGGAAGTCTGACTTTAGTGTACGTGTACGTAAGCTAAATGGTTGGAACACAAATACACCTGTCAAGGGTAAATGGACTGAAAGCTACTTCAACATATCCTTCGCCCATTCATACACTGATGGCAGGACGCCTGCCCATCAGGACTAACTAGCATTCACAGGTGCAATTTGGGGTTAAGTGTCTTGCTCAAGGGAACATCGACATGGGCTAGCAGAGCCGGGGATCGAACCGGCAGTTATCTGATTGAAGGACGAGCCTGCTCACCACTGAGCCACACTCGCACAGTCAAGTCAATGAGCTAATCATTTTAAACAAGGGAACATATATCTGGTTTGACTTGAGCCAGAGTTTGATCACTTCATACTCACTCACACACACACACACACACACACACACACACACACACACACACACACACACACACACACACACACACACACACACACACACACACACACACTCTTGCTTTTCTAGTATTACCTTAATTGACAGCTGGAGCTGGCTTCCTGTGCTCAGGGCTCTTAGCCAATCAGAAATCATGTTACTTCCGAGTAATATTTGATGATTTGTATGTAACCTGCTGTGTATTTGTGTGTGTGTGTGTGTGTGTGTGTGTGTGTGTGTGTGTGAATTAATATGTGTGTGAAGCTCTTTACATTAGTGTGTGCATAATGTACATCTATCTGTCCTGAGTGTGTGACTTTGTGCATAGGTGTGATTGCTTGTGTTGCTGAGACACTATCTGATCCTGCATTTGTATTTGTTTGCACCTGTGTACAAGACCGTATGCGCGTGTGCATGTGCGTGTGTGTGTGTGAGGGACCTTTTGTATGCGCGTGAGCGTGCATGAAAGGAAAGGTAGGATTACTAGCTTGTTGTTGAGAGATAGGGTAGGATTACCAGGAGAGAGGAGGAGGAGGAGGAGAACGAAGGCAGGATGTGTGACAGAAACTGAGATAGAGAAACAAAGAGGTTGATGGTGTGACAGTGAGTGGGAGGAAGTGAAGTTAAAAAGGAGAGGTGGGGAGGCAGTTTGAGATTAGAGACAAGGAGAGCTGGTGAGGAAAAGGGAGAAAGAGACAGAGGTCGAGGAAGGGACAGGTGCCTGCAGTACTTGGCCATTGCAGTTATCGGGGCGCTGATGGATAAAACAAACAAAAAGTTCTGTAGTGAGGAGCATGTGAGGAAAAAGTTGGACCAAAAGTCAGATAAAAACTGAGGAAGAGCTCCTCTTGTTTCCTACAGGCTGATATGATCTCGAGGTGTGTAGTTTCTAGTGGTGAGCCCTTGTTTAATGAACTCCACGGAACAAACATTGAGCTGTTTCTTTGGATTTGATCATCAGTGATTACAGAAGGTTTGAATTGCACTTTCAAAGTCTCTTTTGGGCTCACTTTAATTAATTTGAGCGACAACAAAATGCTGGAGTAACATCGCTCCCTCCTCCTCCCTCATGAAACAAAACAGGGGAGAGGAAGTGGTGCTTGTACACCAACCCTGGGCATCCACAAAACAGCAGGTGCACATTAAACAAGTGAGCCGTGGTTTGCTTAAAAACAGTGTTCCTCCAAGTGAGCGCTTATGTTCACAGTTTGTAGAAAGGCTGGCTCATAACTCGTATCCTGACCAACTGGAAGAAAGAATCCTCTAAGACCACCAAGTTAAATGATAAATGCAGAATAACGGCCAGATTGAATATCGTATTGTCTGTGGTTTTGTAGAAATAAATATCTCTTAAAGTAAAGGAGGAGACAGGAGGGAGAGATCTAAAGCCAGTGTGTGTTGACAGTTGTCTGTCTGGATGCTGCAAAAGGTTAATCTTATTGTACAGATATATTAAATGGATAGAAGCTCTGCTCTAGGAAGAAATATGGATAACAAAATTACACATGACATATCTACCACTCTGCTTGCCTCTCTTCTTTTCTTTGCAGCTGTATATTTCCCATCGCTATAGTCAGTGACCCTCTCCTCTTTCAAAATAGGCTCATTGAAAAGTGTCTTTATATCTGGCTGATTTGTGATTATTAACATGACTTAGAGCTGGCAAACAGTAATACTTGTGATTTGGTAGTTTCTGTGCGGTTCTCCTCCGGCTCAGATCGACTAGTTGCAGTAATGTTGTGTTGCAATGGTGCTTCAAAGCCTCTAGAAAAGATCGCCAACTTGCAGAATCTAAACAGAAGCGAACAATCCAATATAGATCAATACTGTGTGTGGTGCAGCATGAATGGATACATTGACTTATTGTAGCTGATGTCCTAAAACAAAGCCAACAAAAGAGAAGAACTCAACAACCACAAGAGCACCAAAACTTTACATGCAGACGTTGCCCATTACTCCAACGTACACCCCTTTACTTTCACGGTGTTGACAGAGTTAGAACTGTGGAGTAACAGTTTGGGGTTATTTGCATTG
>NW_027176229.1:6948577-7036077 GCF_023055335.1 Clinocottus analis | reverse complement strand
CTAAGCAATGGGCTTAAAGTCCCTCCCCCTGGGCATAATGCTGCACAGTCAGCAGTTCAGAAACCAAAGTGCACCAACAACAATATGTTAGCGAGCTCAATTACTGAAAGATGAGCCACACAATGGGGAGCTGGCTGTTTCTGCACTGTGGACACTGGAGAGAAAGAGAGAAGAGAGGTTAAAGACTTCTTTGCAGCAGCATCAAGCCACAATTCGCAGTGATTCTAATTAAATGAACCTCAATTAGCAGGTTAATCGCCTGGGTTGTAATTTAGAACATCTGAGAGTAACATATATCTGAGATCATACTCAAAGGTTTATATCCAGTTCTCTCATTAGGAATAAAACCCCTCGTGTCAGGAGGTAATCTGACTTAGAGTTTGCTTTGCGAAAATGTAATTGTGAGTGAAAACACCCAGCAATAACTAAGTGCAAATACGTGCGTAAAAGCCAGAACACGGAGAACTGACTTTGTTAATGCATCGCTTATGATGAACACATTTGAGTCCAAAATGCCACCGGGCGGTGTGGCAGCAACAGGCTGCAGTCGAGAAAACATGAAAGTAGTGAATTTGGCTGCAGGCTCTTTTTTAGGAAAGGGACAGCAAAGGATGCATCTAGTTCTTATGTACCAGCCAGTGACGGGCAACAGAGGTCACCATTTATATTCCGCTCCATGATGTCCTCAATGTATGCTTGGTATGACTTCTTTATCAGTGTGTGCGTGTGTGAATAAGTCGATCGGTCCAAATGATTGACGTGTGAGGACGGGCAGCAGCGATGATGATGGATGAATTAGTCAATTGTGAGGCCGCTAACTAATTTCTGTCAAACTGGACGACCTCGAAAATGAGAGAAGATAAGAGACAGGGTATTTTTATATGCGAAAGGATTTGTTCTTACTGAAGAAAGGAGAACAAAAAAAAAAACATGCTTTCGGGGGTTGGCACGGCGCTGCTTGATCAGTATGTGTCAGCGTGCCGTAGCCCCAGGGACAGGGACAATGACAGAGTGTCCTGAGTTGGTATGAAACACTGTTGTTTTAATCATTAACGATTATGACAACCGATTATTTTTGCCACATTTAATTAGTCATTCAGTGTTCTGTGCACACTGCAAACTGTCTGAGAAATCCAACTTGTTGAATTTTGCTTTAAATGATGGGAGGAAGTCAGAGGTGGAGATTTGGAGAACAGGTGGTGAAAGGGATCTGCTTTTTGCACCTCTCTGCTGCTCCTTTCTCCTGCTGCTTGTCTTTTACCTTCATAAAGAGGCCAGGTTGAACTCCGATTCCCACTGTGGGTGTGTACTGCTACCACTCATGCAGTCTCCTGCTCTCATCAGTGTCAGCACATCTTTTGTTTGGTTGTATTATTTGTGTATGCGGCGAATGCTGCCGTCTTGCAAAGCCACAAGCAGGAAACAATAGAACTTCCTGATAAACGCCATGCAACACTTTTACCTCATGCAACTGTCTCCTTTTATTCCTCCCTTTTTTGCCGTCATATGTATCTATTTTACATCCTTCACTTCTGAATCAGAGATCTTACATCTTTGTCTACAGAGTCTTTCACCAGCATCGTACACTGTTACATCTTCACGCACACACACACACACGCGCACACACACACACACCACCTTCAAATGAGGTATGGCTGGCTGCCAGGTCCCGAGTTGACTGTGCAGTCTTATTTACAACCACATCCAGCCGGCCTTTGGTGGGTGTTAGCTCCCAGCCTCAATGACTGCTTAGCATTGCAACGGTGCTGCAATAGGATCCAATACTTGTAACTTAATTGAACGTGTGTTATATTTGTGCGTATTGAATCAACACCTCACATGCTGAGGGAAATTACTTTTCCGGCAAAATCACTGAACACAACGCAATGAATGAAAAAGAAAGCCACATCATGAACACTTAACAAGTCACAACACCATGGCAACATGCGTCTGTTCTTCAGATCAGAGTGTTTGCTACAGCTTAAAGTCGTCGCTCTTTTATTTTCTTTTGTGAGGCATTAAATTAGCTAAAAGAAAAAGTACATACACGTTTAAATAACAGTACTATTTTGTGTGGATGCATTTCCGTACAGTCAGACAGCCTCTGGTTCTGAGTTTTTGAACTTGTTTGAGATACTTAGTATTTTTTTTTAATAGTATTTTTCCGATGTTTTGAGTGCTAAATGACAAGTGGGGACAATTGGTCCGGTATTAAGGGACAACGCTGCAGACAGCAGCTGCTACATGCTCGGGGCAATTCCTCACCCTCAATGTATGGTTTCTAAAAGTGCTCAGAGTGGTATTAAAAGTAACTGACAACATAATAAAAACCACCCGACAGAAAACAAACATTGACCTTTCACCCAATCCAGTTCCTACCGTTTGTCAATGTGTCATGTTGCTCGAGGACGGCGGTGGAAACGTGGATGAGTTGAGGAGAGCAGCGCCGGTGTTGTCATGGTTTGTTGTGTTGGAGTTCAGACGACGCAGCTTTGGCAACGTCCGCACTGAGGGGAACAAGTGGCCCACAAATCATATGGAGTCTGATCTATCCATTCCTGATTTGGGCCTTGTTCACACGTGGTGCTAAATCACAAACTGGTCACATTTTTTTTCCCAACAGTTGCAGCTTGAACAGTCATCACAGAGTTCATGCAACTTTATCAACATCGGCCACAGTTCTGACAGTGATCGTCTGCCTGCTTCCACTGCAAGCTCTCAAAGTTAACTTCATGCCTTCATGCTTACTTCTGTAAGCGTCTGACATCTTTGTTATTTTTTCTTTCACACATACAGATCAGTTCAGGATGTGACCATGTTCACACTGAGATGTGACACTGGCCAACAGCCAAACAAAAAAATCAGCAAAACAAAAATCTAAGCAAAAAAAACCCCCACCAGATTGAGCACTGTGGCTTGCAGTGTGAACGTAGCCGTAATGCTATCTAAAAGATGTTCAATGTCATGGCTAAATATAAAGCTGACTTTGACAATGTGTGTTATTGTGATTTTCAGAACGACGTCTCAAACGATTACATTGCAGCCCGTCTAGCGGCTGCCGTCTGCAGATCTCTGGCTCAATACTGGACACGTAAAAAACAATTGTTTTAATTGTTTTCCCCATTTAGGTTTAGGTTGAAAAACACCCAAATTACCCTTTAAATAAACCACCAAATACCCATAACTAATATTATCATGACATCTATGATTGCTTACTCTTTTATTAAGATTTGTAAGATATGACAAATAGGCTTCATTGCTGTCAGCAACAAAGTATACCATATTGTTGTACATTGAAAAGGTCCAAAGGGGTCAGTCACGCTCCCTTAGTCCCACCCTCAGTCTCTCACACTCGACCCTGCAGTAACTTATGACCTTATCGGAAGTTACCGCATCACTGTAATTACTCTCCTTCCAGTACAAATGTTCTGTCTTATATTTAAATGTTTGACCTCAGAATTTAAATCAGATGTTCAATTTATGGGGTTTTCTGCTTAATAGGATTATTATGAGAAATACTGAGATCAGAGGGATGGAGTGAGGAAGACGAGACGGAGGGGAAGATAAATGGCTGGAGAGAGTGGATGGTCTCAAAGACAGAAGGTTGAGAGATTAATAGCAAGTCAAATGGTGGCGTGTAGGACGCATTATTCTCAATTTCACTGTATTATTTGTCTGTAATTCTCAAATGGTTGATGACTTTTATCTAATATCGAAGGAAAGACAGATGTCTCTACGTGTGTCACTTCATTGTATCACCAGGGAGCATTTGTTACTCATTTCAGCAAGAGACGGACTTTAGTTCAATACCAAATGAACATTTTACTTAACCTGAAGTGAATCATGACGATCATAATCTCTCTATTTTGTGCTCCTGTATCGGAAATATTGGTTTGATTGGTGGCCTTCATTTCTAAACTGATATCTTCAATTTTTATTTTCCACTTATACAATTCTGGATCTATAATTATAAAACTGACTTTTCCCAGATTTCATTTTAAAATAAACCTCTTAAAGCTGACACTCACAACACTCACACTTACACACATTTATGCTGCCATTCATTCAGCTAATTATAACTGTAACCTGTCATTTACCCATATATCATACATGCACATATATACATTTACTGTCAACAAACACACACCACACACAAACACACACACACAGACACAGAGACAAGAAATAACACACCATGTGATCAACAGATGATCAACATGAGCGGGCTAATCTGAAATGTTAGTTCACACCTCTGCATAAAGAACTCGCGCATTAACACAGCTGCGTGTTTGATGGATGACCCGAGGGGAGGCGATGATGAAGACTGACGTGTGCACATGCAACAGTGTGTGAGTGCATTTTTTTTTGCATCATCTGTCAAGGTTTGGAAGGTGAAAGTGTGTATAATTATTGGTCATCACCTCTTTAAATGTTTATTTCCAGGTTAAGGTTAATGGCATTCAAAGGTTGAGTGTAACAACCTTCCAGGAACGAAAGCTCTTCAAAGTTGTGTGTGTGTGTGTGTGTGTAGGTGTGTGTGTGTGTGTACGTTTGTGTGTGTGTGTTTTTGATATTCACTGACAGCCTCCCGTTGCACATGCGCTCACAAAATGTCAAAGTTGAACAAGGGCACAATTAGCACAAATGATTTTCAGCCAAAAGTCAAGAATATGTCATTAAGAAACAGTTTGAGGTTTAAAATGTGTTTGAGTGGGTGTGTGTGTGCGTGCGGACGGGTGTGTTTGAGTTTGGCGCACTTGCATTTGGGCGAGTGGGAGTGTTTTGGATGCAGAGATAAAAATACCTGCACTTGTCAGACTTAATTAAGTGTGTCCTCATGTGGCCTCTGTAGCGATCGATAGCAATAAGGCAGAGAATGACTGATAAACAGGGAGTGAGAGACTGATGACAACGGAGGGAAGAGAGACGGAGGGGATGAGCGCCGATAAAAAGTCCCCGATAAACAGAACCCAAAGATGTCAGCCAAACTGAGAATTAAAAAGACCGAGGCTGATACGAACCAAATGAGGAGAGACAAAGCAAGAAGTGCCTGTCAACTGTGTGATAATCTTCCTTTTATTAGTACATCAATCAGAATAATTAACTGTTGAACATGAATCAGATTGGCCTAACCAGATTAGAGTTGTAAACAGATTAGACAAGGATTACAAGGGCATGCTGTACAATGGAAAGCTGTGAATGCATTCTATTGAGCTGAATTGTCTAATCAGTCATAATAAAAACCTCTGAATCAAATCTAAAAGACCCGCATAAGCGGCTGTATGTATGCAGTTCACGAATTTGAAATGTTGTCACCACGTCACTGAAAATACTCAATTCTGATCAGCTGACAACCCCGTCGCCAGGAGAAAAAAAAAAACGTTGGAATTGTACATTTAATGTCCACGTTTCTCAAACAAAAATATGTGTCATGATACCATCATATTGCGCCAGTAGAAACACGCGACGCATGAAAGAATAGTCAAGCTAATCTGTCAAGATCATGGTAAGGATTGTGAAAACAATGCAATTACCGGAAAACAAATTAAAACAACCGCCCTTTGCGGACTTTCCTACGCAATGTTGCGTAACAAGCTCGAACTCAGCGTGGAAGCGATGCGAGCTCCTGGAAGTCTCGTGTTTCCATTGACCTGTCCACCACCTCCCCCACCTGTCCTTTGCGGACATTTTCGCACATCATAATCATAGCCATACCGTGCTACTTTCAATAACTCACGCTTCATATACTTCGGCATTAGCTCTGCACTTCGCTTGTTGTATCTAACTTGTTCGGCCTGGATGCAAAAAAGTCCACATTGCCAACATGTACGACTGAGCTGAAACACCGGTTGAAAAGCTTTCAAACTACAGGAATGTCAAAGTTCATTGCTTCTTTATTTTAAATGTTAAAATTTTGCTTTGACTCTTAATGATTTAGTTTGGATTGACAGTCAGCGATAAAGACATATAGATCCGCACAAAATGTTTTATGGACAATAAGAAAGCGTATAATTGATACAATCAAATAGAAATAGCTAGTTCTAAGTCATAGTGGTTAACAAATTGGTTAAAACCAAATAATTTAAGATTTCAGATGGAAGATCTTTTATGAGGAAATAGCTTGTCAATACAAGAGTTACGTCTTCTTCAACCTTAGCTAAATGCCCCCGCTCCTTCAGGCTGTTATTATAAGGGTTTTTCCAGAGGGGAAATCGATGGGTTGCAATTAGATGGTCGATGCTGAACGCTATGCACTGTAACAGGATGTGACATCATTGATGTATTTACTTTAAAGGTAACTCTTGTAGCTTAATTAAGTTTGCACCTAACTGCATTGTTTGTATCCTCAAGGCCAAACAAAAAGGTGGAATCTATATATATATATATATATATATATATATATATATATATATATATATATATATATATATATATATATATATATATATATATATATATGCATTGAATGTTTGTGCTTTCAAGAATACTTACACACTTTTAAACTGCTGCTGCTCACATCGCCTTGACGTCTTCTTCTTCTCCTCTTTGACTGACGGATGCTACTTTTAACATCGACCAACTGTCTGTATGGATTAATGCGAGATGCAGTTGGCAGGACGCTTGTTAAAACATTGCTTCATAGGGCCACTGGTGATCAGGAGCTCCTCAGGGCACATGGTCATGTCTGGACATGTATACACATGTCGACGACAGATATGCATTGAAGTGTGATTTTATGTTTGTGTGTAGTTGTGTGTCTGCCTGAAGTGTATTTACTTATGATTACCATCTGTATGAAATTACTGCTGACCCTGTGAGTGTAGCATCCCATAATGAATATTCTTTGTTGGAAGAGTAGAAGTCCTTGGATATGTTTTATACTGAAAACAATTACATACAAATATGATCCTTGAAAGCAAATCAGCATTTATTGTTTCTTATTTGTGTCTGATGAGAGCTCTCCTCTCGTCCCTTTATGTTCTTCTTTTTTTAATTTGTCCTTCATCGTTCTGTCAGTTTGTGCTTCAGAGTTGTAGAAAATACCACTTTTTTCTTCTTCCTTACAACTCTTTCTTGTTTAAGTCGTTCATCTCTCCTTTCTTTCCTCTCCCTCTCTGGGACATCTTCCATCAATGCGGCATGTTCACAAACTGTGTCACAACAAGTGAACCTCTGTGTGTGTGTGTGTGTGTGTGTGTGTGTGTGTGTGTGTGTGTGTGTGTGTAAGCAGATATATAATGGCTTGTATTAGTCTTGACAGCACATGCCTCACCACTCCTTTTAACCACAAAGGTCAGACATGCAGTCCCACACAAAATGCTCGTTTATGTACCGGCATGGACACACACACATTCGTCACTACATCACTTTCAATATATCTAAAAGGATGCATATGGGTTATGTTTCCCTCTGTTTTCTACTTCATTTTGGTTTTCTGGTTGTGTCCCCTCTTTTTCTTTCCTCAGCTCTTCTCTACACTTATCTCCATTATCTCTTGTCTCATCCTCTTTTTTGTTGTTGCTCTCCTCACTTATCTTACTCTTTCTGTCGTGCTCGCGCTTCACTTTTCCCATCCTTCACTTTCTTGCCTCTAACTTTTCTTCTTCTTCTTCTTGAATGCTATTTTGGGGCGAGGCACTGCAATGTTGGCTTAATTTCAGCATTTGACACCGAACACTCACCAAAATGAAGTTGATTAGTCTTTGCAAATATAAAGATGGAGAAAAACCCTATCAAGCTTCATCACTGAAACAGTTATTACCAGATAATGTGGTTCATTACAAACTAATTTGAATTCTTTAGAAACCTAATACCGTATTTCTTAATCTGCTTTATAATAGACATGCTCAAACACAACTCTGCTGCCAACACATGCTTGTCACCGTGCAATGGGAAACAATACTTTAAAATGAAAGTGCTTTTACACACTCAAAATTCAATCAGTGTACCAGCAGTGCACGTTGGGAAGACAACAATTCAATTGGGAATACCAGCTTTTGGGGTGTTTGATGTGGTCATTTTCCACCTGAATTATAAAGAACCAGAGATTATTGCATAATACTTCAGTGTGGCACACAGACCAGTGGAACTGTGCCAGGCTGTGTCGAAATTGCACGTCATGTAGACTGTCGATGATTTTCCACACAAGATTTTCTTATTACAGAACCTGAAAAGAACATCTTGAATTTGTATTTTGTTGTCACGAATGTAGTGTGTGTGTGAGCCAGTGTGAGTTTTGCATCTCCTGCACACTTCTCCACCATTTTGATCTTTGTTGCTCAACTTCCATTCTGAGAGGTATTTCCTTCCTTCCTCCTGACCATGTGAAATTGCTCTTTACACTTCCCTGTTGCTGCTGCCAAAAACACACACACACACTCTGGGAGACCGAGTGCAATGAACCCCCTGCACACGCGCACGCGCACGCACACACACACACACACACACACACACACGCACACACACAGCAACTTGTCCTGCCATGATTCACAATCCCAAAATCCACAATCCCAATTCCTTGATTCCTCCATCGTATCGTTCAGTCAGTACACCTCAGCTTCTTCCTCGTACTTCTCAAGGAGACACTGGACATTCGATGGATGGATAGAGTGGGGGAAAGTGATGAGGACATTGAAGATATAAGAAAGTTTGCATAAGCTATTCGGTCCTTGCAGTAAATTAACTAAACACATTCATAATAAGTCTGCATGTAAATCACAACGGAGTTTCTTGCTCTTGGTTGGACACACAATGAAGGAATAACAAACGAATACAAATGCGTAAGCGTGTAGTAGAACTTTGTTGGTGCTTCCGTAGTACTTATTGTACCCTAAACCGTAATGTTTTGCTAAACCACAGTAGTTGCCTATACTTAAATTTGTTTCACAACTTCCTGGTGCAGTTTGGCCGATCTGTAACATTCGAATAGGAGCAATGACGGCTGTTTAATCGGCTGATAACGGTCCATGAGCATGGACATTTCTGAATAGTGGAAACAAATGTGATGTCTGGCTTTCTGTCGTTGACTCTCTCTCTCATGTCTTCAAAAAGTGTGAGAATGGTGGAGGCAGATGATTTATGTGAAATTATTAGTTGTGACATGTCTCCCTGTCTTCCCATTAAATTACTTCTGTGGAAAGGTGTAATGGGAAACAGAAAGGCAAACAGAGGGGAGGGAAGCAAATATAGGAAGGTATAGAGGACGGAATTGAGAAAAAGAGGCAGACAGATAAAAAGAGAGAGGGGGGATATTGGGTCCAAGCGAGTGTGTGTGCGTGCGTGCGTGTGTGTGTGTGTGTGTGTGTGTGTGTGTGTGTGTGTGTGTGTGTGTGTGTGTGTGTGGCAGTGGAGAGGGGTGGTGGTCAGACCATATCTGGGGAAATGTGACTCCACTGACCCAATGACAGGGACATCAATCAACAAGTGTGGTGTGCATGTGTGTGTGTGTGTGTGTGTGTGTGGGAGTGTTGGGGATTATTCTACCAGGGGTACACGAGCTGCATCAACAAGGAAGGACAGCTGTAATCAGTGTTTTCGGAGGAGAAAAGAAATACACATTTTCTTTCCCCAGACCCTGTACCACTAATTAGAATCCATCTACTTATCTGTAACTATTTGTAGAAACACAGCAAGCTTTTAGGAGATTGGGGCAATTGGCAAATTATCCAAATTGTCTAGTAACATCATGGTTGAGTTAAAAGCATTGTAAGTTTTTATTATTCCCATTTGGAGGCACCGTAATACAATCAGGGGATGTACTTCTACTAGAAGGATACATTTACTTTAGCTGACTGAAGTTCCTATACAGCTGTTAGCTATAAGGACCACGTCTTCTAAATGCTGCACTCCCATCTTGTAACGCGAGCTTTCAGCTCTCAATTCGTAGTTTCTAAGATCAAGCCACGATAATATCACTTCAACATCATCAGGGGTTATTCTCTCAGACTGAACAAAGTCCCAACCAGAGCCACAGAGGACTTTATATGAATGAAGCTTGATGGAAGTTCGGTCAGGGAGACACTTTTTTTTTTACACTCTCATCTATTCTCTCATTCTAATCTTTGTCTCTCTCCGGTTTCTGCTAAGTATGGGTGTTCACTCTTATCGTTGCTTTCAGTTGTCATTTTAGTACAAACTTCTCAGAGTCTTCGTCCCACACGCTGCCCAATGTTCCTTCCGCTACGAGAAGTCCCGCTCCACTTCATCATCATCAGTTCAACCAGAACTTCTTAATTGATAGCGCATTACGTGGTGATGGCCTGTAATTGAACCATCCTAACCTGTATTTTTCTGCAGGCTGGCAATGTGTTTGTCCACCGTGACAAAGGATGCTAATTGACTTTGGTTTGGCTTCTGGCCACTCCCTCTTCACCACCACCACCACCAGTGTTTTTACTCCACTTCAACCAGAATATGACTTCATCACATGGGGTTTAATTGCCAAAGACTCCCCAACATTCTACGTTTATTGTGAACCATGTAATCAAGCGCTCCCTAAGACTTGTTACGTGTCATTCATGTAGGAAATCATTGGAGTTCTCCTTTAATATTCCAAAAATGTCCACCATTAGGGAGATGTAGCTAGAGAGACAGGCACAGAGAAAGAGATAGAGAGACCACCAAAATAAACTCATGCTTGTGATGAATGTTCTGCTCAGAAATAGAAACCTCATCCCTCTTTCATCCTCTTTCACCATATTACCTCTCCTCCTCAACACTGTCTCCTTCCTTTCTTCAACATTTCACACCATCCTTGTCTATATATCTTCCCGCATCCATCTGTACCTCTCTCACTTCCCCTGTCTCTTTCCGTCTCTCTCTCTCAGATAGTGTGCCATCTGTGTGATCAATGGAGTTAATTCTTTTCAGGAAATTCTCCCATGATGGATTTCTCTTTGCTGTGCTGTGTCTGCTCTGTGTTTTTTCTTTTTTACCAGGTGGATGGGGGGACAATTTACTTCTGTGGATAAAAAGCTTTGATTGAAGTAAAAGCAACAAAATGATGTTTCATGCTCAAACTCTCGTCAATTTTGGACATTTTGTTGTTCACAGACAGTTGGGAAGAAGGGAAGCAGTTGCAGAAATATTTTGCTTTCTACTGCATCTTCGGAATAGCTTTGCAGCTCTAAGAATTTACAAGGAATAGCTATTTGTTCAAGTGTGCAAATCAACCTAAGCAAGACAAATAGTGGGACTGGCAAAGAGGAGCAAACAGATGGTGGGGAGCAGAGAGTGGAGAAAAAAGTAGTTGGTACACGGTTCTCATATATTAAAGGAAAATTGGAAGTAACAGTAAATCAAAAATAACATTGTGGAGCATTTTGACACCTTCTGCTTTAGCAATGAATGGCAACCTTGCACCATACCAATGCACCTTTGGCTGAATATGAAAATAAAAGTATGCCCAAAAAGGTTCCATGGAGCTTTGGATTATATACTGTATATGTGTGTGTGTGTGTGTGTGTGTGTGTGTGTGTGTGTGTGTGTGTTTCTGTGTGTGTGTGTGTGTGTGTGAGGAGGGGCGAAGAGAGTGGGTGGGAGGGGGGCAACATTAAGTTGGTCCTACTTGTCTTACATGTGTGTCTCACACAGACACAGTTGCAGGCAGATACCCTAACTAGGAGGATGTAAAAGATAGCCCTGAATATGTGTGTGTGTGTGTGTGTATGTTAGTGTGCCTGTCTCTAATTAAATAAGACTCTGAGTCAATATATAACCAACACACTATCAAGCTGATATTAGACATAATCACATTTTGGTATCTCTCCTTTTCACTGGAACCCATCTTACCGGCTTTCCTCTTTTCTCGTTCTTCCTGTCCTACACGCTCCAATGTGTTTTGATTATTGGCTGTGTGTGCGTGTGTGTGTGCGTGTGCGTGTGCATGTGTGTGTGTGTGTGTGTGTGTGTGCGTGTGTGTGTAGAAATAAAGCAGGATGAGCATTTTGTGGGGGAAGAAGGATCACAGATGGGCCTTGTCAAATCTCTGTACATCTGGCTTTGTTCCTTTCCAATTTTACATAACACACACACACCTACACCTACACCTACACACACACACACACACACACACACACACACACACACACACACACACACACACACACACCTACACACACACAGACACACACACACATACATACAGATATGTATTTTTGCAGTATACTTCGTCACTCATAATTACGTATATAAAAGTATGCATGCAGTATTTGCACATTTTCTTAACCATGCAAGACAGGGAACCACTACAATAATCCACACACACACACACCGGCACTTTTTCACACACACGCTGAAGCATTGTGCAGCAGGCCACAGCGGGTATGGACTCCTGTTGTGGTTGGTGGTTGCCAAAGTAATGATGCCAGGTAATCTGGACCGTGCCAAGTTTAATAGTAGCCAATTGCACACTAGTGTTTGGATGCCAGATTGCATCATTACATCTTATGTTTTTATTTTTTCAGTTCACGATAACGCTGTACGAAATAATGTACTATTTTGACTCCAGCAGAGGCTTACATTTTCATATTGCTAACTTAACAAGCAACCAAATTCAACAGCGACAGCAAATCCATCAAAGACGAATGAAAATGTGGCATTTATCTGAAAATGAGATATGATCTGAGATGAAAGGGAGATATTTGTTTCCAGAATTTTATACAATGTTAATAATTCCATCCTGGTCAACCTTTGCCTGCATGAAAAAAGCTTTGCCTGAATGTATGTGTGTGTGTGTGTGTGTGTGTGTGTGTGTGTGTGTGTGTGTGTGTGTGTGTTTGCCTGTCTGTGTGTGTCAGCTGTTCGAGGTCCCTGTCCGGGATTGGGACATATGCTTCATCAGACCCCCGTGGACACACACAGACACACATGCAGGCGTTTGCACCTCAAGGACGCCCATAATAATGGGGAAATATTAAAAGAAAAAAACTGAGGCTTAGTGAGGCTAATGTGTGGGTGTGTTTTGACCACATGACCTCGCGGTCTGTCAACAGCAGATGATTACGAACTGCATTTGAAAATTTGCTCTGGCTACATTTCAACCAGCCTTTTTTCGCATGTGACTCTCAACTAGGGCTACAACTAACGATTATTTTAATAATCAATTAATCGGTCGATTATTTTTTCGATTCATCGGGTAAAAAAATTATCATTTTAAGGCATTAATTTGCAACCTTTTATTACAAAAACAGAACTAACTGTGCAAATTCACAGTGCAACACATTTTAACAATAAAGAATTTATAAAAATTAAAGAAATACAAATCAGAAAACTTAACAGGATTTGTCAAAACTTGTTCTCTACACTCACAGACATGCACAGACACACACACAGACATGCACACTCACTCACATGCACAGACACACACACACTCACTGACATGCACACTCACAGACACACACTCAGAACTCAGAGAACTAGAGATGATATTCCAGAAGTAATAACTCAATGTATCAACGGATAACTTACGGACTGCACTTTACCTGAACAAAGGTTGTTCATTAGATATTGAACTACAAATCCCAGCAGCACTCCCTCTGCATGAAGCCACATTATATCAGACTGTTGAACGCAGGTCTGCGTTCTTCACCTCAGAGGAGATATTTACTCGTTTCTTCTCTTGAAGCCTCCGCGGTATTTTAAAACGAAGACGTTATCTAACCCAACAGCTCAAAACACGGAGAATGAGCGCCTAGCTAGCGAGCTAACGACAATGGTTAGCCTAGCTGCTAAGTTATTGTACACTCAACGCGACTATGCAGCGACACACGAGAAGGTACAGCGCGCTGCAGAAGCTCCTGGACCTTCAGTCTGCGGCGCTCGGCTCTGCTCAACTGTTTTGTTCAATACTCAAACATCTCCACAACTTATTGAGTGGCGTAATAATCTCGCGACACAACGAATCGATAACGAAATTCGTGGCCAACTTTTTTAAGAATCGATTTTTATCGATTTTGTCGAGTCGTTGTCGCAGCCCTACTCTCAACCACTCAATATGGATGATCAGCTCTGTGACCCTGCCTACATAAATGTGCATGGTGTCAACTTTTAATACGACGCAAACTGTATTTGTAAATATGTTTTACAACCTTTTATTGGATAGTTTTATCTTATTAAATTATAGAGGAAATCAATGAATATGTATTTCTTCTTACAACCTTAAAACAAGTGTTAACCTCATACAGCACATGAATACAAACATTACATTCTGTATAATCTTACATTTTAATATGGAAACTTTATTCTCCTTCTCAGTTTTTGTTCCCTTTGTCAGCATTTAACTACATTGTGTCCTGAATACTCGTAATAAGTACACAATGTTGGTGGTAGAAGACATATCCATATATTCAAAAAGTTTAATAGTAATCTTCAGTGACAAAGATTCACCCGCAGACAAGTTTGTGTCATTTGTAGTGAGGTTTAAGCCATCCTGTGAAACAGAACAGTATTTACAATCAGTCAAACTACACTTTGTGCACTTTTTACCCCGTCTTCTCCCCTTTCTTTTTCCCTTTCTTTCGTCTCACTCCATTTAGTTTCCCATTTTTCCTCTGTCTCACTATTCTTTACTTTATACTATTGCCTCTTTATGTTTCTCTTTCCAAGTCTCCCATCCTCTCTCCTTATTCCTATCTTTCTCCTTCTTCTCCTTACGTGCCCACACACCCAAACCAAATCAGCTGCTTATTCATGTTGCACTGAGGTATCACTTTATTTCTTTGCTATTATTGTTTTGTGAAGTCGCCTCAGTATGACTTGCCCCAGACAGCGCTATGCTGTCCCACCCTCATTATATTTTCACACTCCGCTACTCTAGGACACACACACACACACACACACACACACACACACACACACACACACACACACACACACACACACACACACACTTGTATATGGGTTGTGTTTGTGCCAGCGCTAGTTCCTTATTGTGTTAAGATGGAAATCCTATTTTTCTACAATAAAACACACTATTTTAAATTGCTCTCTATGGCCACAGCCATTTAATGTATTCATGTTCTCCAAATGCTTTTTCTACACAATAATATATAATAATAATAATAATAATAATAATAATAATAATAATAATAATAATAATAATATATATATATATATATATATATATATATATATATATATATATATATATATATATATGTCAAAGTTCGGCTAAACTAAATATGCTAGTAATGTAATACCAGCTAGGGACGTGACATCATATGGCTCAGGAGCATGGTGTCACGACGAGACACAACATAATAAATACCACTAAACTTGTGGTTAAACAAACGGAACCCGAACGCCACATCTCTTCGTCAAAGTCCTGTGTTTCTTCTACTCATCCACCAGCCCTCTCGTTTGTAGAGGATGTCTCGCTTTTAGCTCTACATCCGTTGTTGTCAGCATCTAATAATGACGCAGGCGGGTGAAGTTAGTTCAAAGCCCGATGCCCGGACTGTAGGAATAACATGTATGAATTTTAACGCCCCCAAAGACTTGAAAATCTCAAGTATTATTCTGTAACACTGAATATTCACAACTGAATGAGCAACAATCAAAGTAAAAATAAACAAAAAACACAACATCATCTGAGTCATAATTAGCAAAATCCTGATTGGTGCACAGGCGTAAATAACCTTTTCTAACTGAGTCCCATCCACTTCAAGCCAGGGAGGGAAGCACTAATTTAAAAAAATAAAATAAAATCTCCAATGTGAAATAAACAAAACTGTTTTAACTTTGGCACCAAATTACATGTTAAGGCTCTCGTCACTTTTTAAAAGGGGCCTTAAGTGCATACAATTTAATTATGAGAAACTTTTATGGTAACTTAACTTCCAAACACTGGCCGTAAAAGACCCAAGCTCTTCCAGAAATGTACTGAACCGCAATATAATTAATTGTGGCTCCTGTTTAGCGAACATCAAATATGCTTCAATACGTGATCTGTTTGGCGGTTCAGTGCAAGCACAATATAATGCTGACAAGCCAAACAACGGATGAATAACAAATACTAAGTGATGGAGGATAAAGCGCAGGGATCAAAACTTCCAATCACAGCACAGTCATTCTAACCCCTAGTCTTCTTTGGAAATGAGATACTGCTCCAAAACCGGTAATCCCAGGCTCTAAACTCACAATCTTTGCGAAATGTCTGATAAATACGCCAGGAAATGAATACAAACTGAATGTAAAAATATGGAAATAAACTGTGGAGCAATGTGTCATTTTTGATATATGGTGGCGTAATGCCTATCCAAGGGGGATTCGAAAAAAAAGTGATGCATTAATGTAGAGCCCTGTGAGATGCTGAGTCGATCAACCGAGAGCTAATGTGTTTGTACTCATTTCTCCTTGTACAGAAACACAATGTACTGTGGTGTCTATGTTGAAATGCTTGTGTGACCTAATGTGAAAACGCTGATGGATGTGTCTGTGTTTATATGCGTATGTGTGGATGCAATACAAATGCATTTCACAGGTCAATGAGTCTTGGATTTACACACTGTTGGTTTGTTGACTTTATGAGCTGTTTAAATAAAGGTATGTTTGTTGTTGATGATTATGATGAAGTTAATCGTGTTCCTCTCTTTTTCTCCTCCCTTCCCCTCTTCTGTCTCTCTATCATCTTCCTTTTTTTTTAACCGATTGCTTTTTTCTTTTACTCTTTTTTTCTTCATGTTTTCGCCTCGCCTCTCTTTGACTTTCCTCCTCAGCGTCCGGCGGCCGAGCAGGAGCAGCAGGAGTTGGACCAGGGGCAGGGCCGGACTCCTCCCAGCCACGTTTCTCCTCCTCCGTCCCCACCTACCTCCCCGTCGAATGCCAGCTCAGTGGTGCAGACTCCGCCTTCTTTCTGCGGGAATCCAATCAGGATGTTATGCGAAATGGCAGTCTGTCATCACGGACTGAGCCCTTCCTCCTCCACCAACTGGAACCCGCCGTTGACGCCCCGCATTCCCTGCCGAGCGTCAACTGCAGCTACGGAAACCTGAGCATTCAGCAGCCGATCCCAGTGGAGCTGCTTCAGGGCCCTCCACCGCATCTGCTGCTGACAACCAACCAGGTGACTCTGAACTGGAAGGTCAAAGGTCAAGTGGTGGTGCCCAAAGTTGGTTCAACACGGCCCTGGATACAGGTACTGGCAGTTTAATGTTTTAGTTTGAATATTAATTCATTTTACACATACATCTTCTAATTAACAATTAAATCATTTAAGCTTCACATATACTTAATATGCCAATCCCAGACATGAAGCATGACCAAACTGAAAGGTAACTCATGAGACAATTTTATCTATAAATGTAGTATATCATTCAATCTTTATATAATCATTGTTGACTTTTTGAAGCATATTCTTTGGCTGATAGGAAAGTAAGAGTTGTGAGAGTTAAAAGGTGAAAGAATATAAAACGGTCTGGTAGTAATTCCCCCTCTGGGTTCGTTCGTCACTACGAGCGACACCTTTCACATCACACACAGTCATTTCATCCTTTGTTGATGTGAATACGCTGATCAGTGCTGTTTTCAAGAGTAGGCTTATTATAAAGAAATATTTCTGCGCAAAAAAAAGAAAAAAATGGCCCATTTTTTGGTGATTCATAATTTCAGTTGTCAATCGCGGTGTCAGAATGCGATTATTTTTTGTAATATCTTGAGAATATCTTGACGAATTCATCCATTTTGACATTCTCTTTGTTGGCACTTGTTTTGCCCTCAGGTACTGTTTTATCTGGTAGGCCGTCGTTGGGACGAGCCGGACCCGCCTCCTCAAGCCCTCCTCCCATGTGTCAGAGCCATCGCCATCCGTGACACCAGCGAAGCAGCACCTTCGGCGGGCTGCCGGCTCGTAGGACCATCTGGCATCTGTGTTGTCCGTCTGGAGATTCCCCCAGCTTGGTTTACACCACCGCAAGTGAGAAAAAGACCTCCCGAAATGACTCTACCATCACTGGATGTGTATTACTCCATCATACCAGTGGAAGGAGCTGGTCAAGAGTGTCCCTCCATCGTTAATGAGCCATGGAGAGGACAGAGTGCAAACGTCGGGCCTCTCGGAGGACTGGGCATGGGCCTCGGCGGACAGTGGAGCCCCCTGGTGGATGGGGGTCTTCAAGACATGCTGCAAGCTGGTTCTGTGGTAATGACCATGGGCCCGGTTTCTGCTAAAGGAGAAAAATTGAGACTGGATGAAAACGTGGAGGTTCTGGTGCCTCCCAGCCCGGTTCGGCTCGGCAGGACGGTGGCGTTTGGCGTCTACATGAAGACGGGTTCAAACACGGAACAGTTTACATTGAGGTGGGAACACAAATGCCATCAATTTTAATTTATCTGGCTTCGATTTGATTTGGTATTCTGTTCTCTCTTTGACTCATTTCACTTTTTCTTCGGTTTCTCTCTTATTCTTTTTCCTATCATCTTATTTCTTTCCTCCTCATCTGCTGTCTCATCTCTCACTGCCGCCTCCCGAGGTTGATGGCTGTCACCTTTGTGTACTCAGCCTCTTTCAGTTGCCAGCAATGCAAATAACAAACTCATGAATATTCATGGTGGATCCAAGGATGGAGGAAAACACAAAGAATGTGTAGCGTACAAGGGAATGGTGACTGAGAGAGACTGAAGGGAAAATGAGAGGCAGATCCTGGTCTCTCAAACTGAATGGTGGTACCCAAAATGCCTCGAAGGTGTCCTTTAAGAGGTCACCTACATGGTTTCCCGCATAATCGGCGATGTGTTTCATGCGCTTGCATCTCAAGAAACAAATTTCTTTCCGGTTCGCTGGCTGAAAATGAGTTTACGACCCCTGATCTAAGCTAAGCATGCATATCTGCATCCCATCTCCGCCTCATCATTTCACTGACTCTAGGGATTCCTGGCTGACAAATGACAGATTCATCATTTTTCACGATGCATTATTCTGTTCGGAGAACATCTCGGCACACAACACCTTGGCTGGAAATAACATTACTATAACAATATACTCCTATTGGGTTAGAATTATGGAGGGAATCTTAGAAAGCAACTCTGGATAAATGTTTCGGTATTTCAGTCTCACATTGACTACAATACATGTCAACGTGGAGCCAGGAAGAGGATATCGGTTTCTGCCTTTGTAGAATGTCTGATGAATAAAGTGTCTTAGCACCTTATTCTATTTGAAGTAATTCATAATGTATATTCACTTAATTTAGCTGGTTAGACCTCTACTTGATTTAATGTGAGATTAGTTCCCTCAACGGTCAAAACACAGCTAACAAGGGAATCGTTTAAGTGTTGTCTATCCATGCCCGAATAGTCCTGATGGCGCGGACAGACTGGATCAAAATTTACTCGCGGCGAAAGAAGCAGTTGGTTGTGTTGTTGTTACTACGGCCTGAATGAGTCAGTCCCACATTGAAAACCTTCTGTAATTCAAATGAAATCACGTGTGATGCATTACTACAGATTTGCAGGGCTTCTAAAACTGCTGTGTGCTTTTACTATTGCACACTTTCATTGCAGAACATCCCATCTGCAAAGTAATTACAAAGCACGAGCACAAACTCCTTCATATGAAATGAGTGCACATCTTTTGGGAGCAATACACTTGCTTTTCTGTAATTGATGAACGATTTCATTCTGTTGCACCGCAGACTGCTTATTTTAAATGCCAGTATGCAAAGTAAATGCATTATTTTTAACAAGACCACGGTTGTGTATTTGTTTTGTGCACAATCATTCCTGAGGTCATCTGAGGAAAGTGGAGAAAAAGAAGAAGTGGCTAGACCGCACTACATATAGTGGCATTACACACACACACACACACACACACACACACACACACACACACCCGCGCAAACACAAACAGATTCTTCCATGGTCACACAGAGTGGGGAAAATAAATACTCCACCAACACCCTGGGCACACAATTTCTCTCTGCCATGTACGCACACATACTTTTTACAAGCACACACATAGATACAATTGTATTGGCTGTGTTTAATCTGTGTGCATATTAAGCACACACACACACACACACACACACACACACACACACACACACACACACACACACACACACATTTACAAACACACACACACACACACGCACACACTTACAAACACACGTATAAGTGATGAGGTGGCTTCTTTGGTTCCCCCTACAGACACTTTGTATCTGTCTGTGTTTTACAACGCCCTTGGTGTGTGTGTGTGTGTGTGTGTGTGTGTGTGTGTGTGTGTGTGTGTGTGTGTGTGTGAACTCCCCCCCTCTTTTTTTCAGTTACCGGGTGTCCACCTGTGTCCATTTTGAAGAATGGCCATTTAAAAAAAAATCTCTCTGCATGAATTCATCTTATCTTCCTGATTGTATCAGAGAGACGCGTGTGTGTGTGTGTGTGTGTGTGTGTGTGTGTGTGTGTGTGTGTGTTTGTGTCTGCACATGCACATCCTACCTGCAGCTCTTGCTCTTTGCGCTCTAACATATGCTTGTGGATAATCTCCCATGTTAGAAGCACAGTCAGACATGTAATAAAGCTTAAGTGGATTGTATTCCTGTGTGTGTGGTTGTGTGTGTGTGTGGGGGGGGGGGGGGGGGGGGGGTGTGCGTGTGCATGTGCGTGTGTGTGTGTGTAAGCCTTAAGTGTATTCCATCACACTGAGGGGATGTGATTATGATAAACTACTGGAGAGATGGAGGGACACGAAGAGAGGACGAGCGAGAGAGATGGACAAAGAAAGGAAGTAAAGGGGAGAGCGGGCCTGAAAAGAGTGGAGGAAAAGGAGAGACCGTAACATAAACGAGTGAAGGAGGGAAGGGGAGCGTTTCTTGCACTTGCATCTCTTCCTCGCTCTTCTGCTCTTCCAAAAGCCAAAGATGCAAGGATGGAGGACTCAAAGCCAAATTGGATTGGCTTGAAGTCTGGCGTCAGCAGACATGATTCTGTCACCTTATGATGAGACGACCCATCTGCTCAGCACTGACTGCAACTGTGTATGTCTGAGACATCCGCCATTGATGAGTCCTCTCTTTCCAACCGGGTTACATTTTGAGTTTGAGTCTTTGTAACAAAGACAACCATCTTTGTTATTTGAATTGTTATCATTTAATTCCTTCTCAATCTGAAGCGAACACTGACCTTCATTTTACATAATTGAAAGTCAAATTGAACTTTTTTTTTTTTTTAAATTAGCACTGCGCTCCTTTTTTTTATTCATTAATATATTCCCAAAGAGCTGGACATGAAAATGAGATTGTTAAATACATGTTATGTGTTTCGTATTCATCTATTCATTCATTATCAAACCATTAGAAGTAGGCCAGTACGAAAGCTAGTGTCCTAAAAGTGATCCATTTCTCATAGAGAAGGGTCAATGCTTTATGAAGCTACAGACAGATGAGGACACATGTCTTCACTGTAAGGGTTTCTATGGCTACCGAATGTCCACCGTCTCCAGACATTATGGATTTAGTGCCAGAGTCACAGACTGTGACCACATGAAAAGGATGCAAATAGACAATTAAACATGTTTATGGCTGAAAGAACACAGCTGACATGTGAGCCATGTGCGAGATGAGTGTGTAATTGGTTTTTGACACTGGTGCTCAAGCTTAGATATTAATAAAAATGCCCAGATAATGGGCCAAACTTAAATGGCTCCCCCGCTCTTTGTGCCTAAACCAAGATTCATTTTGGAAGGATAAGAGGAGATTGTCAAAATGGAAAGACCTTATGGTTAATTAAGAACAAACTAAACAAAAGTAAAAAGTGTTTTGTGCTGTTCGTGTAATTCAATACTCGCACTTGCTTTTTTCTTTCTTTTCTTTTTTGTTAAGAAAAGGTTATTTGTCAAAGTGAGGCTATTTGTCCAGCTTGTTATATCATGCTTTTAGGGATACATCCGATTAGATGCAACCTCTTGATTATTAAACAGATTTCCATTGCAAGAATAGCATGTTTCCACTTTGCCATACGGTAAAGAATATATATAGAATATATATATATATATATATATATATATATATATATTACTGCATGTCTACTAAAAGGATTGTATGTCGTAATGCCCTCACTTTGCCCTTACTCCAAGGTGCAATTCTAGTGGGTCATCCTTAAAGACAACAGTGTAATGAGATCATGGCCACAAGTATCAGTCAGAAAGAGAGAGGGGTGCAGACAGCAGACCTATGTGGTGTTTGTACTGGGATCTACGTAAAGCCATTGGGTACATCCACTGTCTCCAGGGTAATATTCCATTTAACTTGGTCTTACCATCAAAAGGCATACCTTTCAACCGTTTTATGAAGCTCTAATTTGTAGCATCAACATTTGTAGCATCAACATTTGTAGCTTCAACATTTGTAGCATCAACATTTGTAGCGTTAACATTTGTAGCGTTAACATTTGTAGCGTTAACATTTGTAGCGTTAATATTTGTAGCGTTAACATTTGTAGCGTTAACATTTGTAGCGTTAACATTTGTAGCGTTAACATTTGTAGCGTTAACATTTGTAGCGTTAACATTTGTAGCTTCAACATTTGTAGCTTCAACATTTGTAGCGTTAACATTTGTAGCGTTAACATTTGTAGCGTTAACATTTGTAGCGTCAACATTAGTAGCGTCAACATTAGTAGCGTCAACATTAGTAGCGTCAACATTTGTAGCGTTAACATTTATATGCAATATAGCATTAAGTCCAAAGGCCAAACAACAGCTTTGATTTTCATGCATTAATCCCAAACCAGTTCTTCAGAAAACAAAAGACTTAATGGCTTTCTCTCGTTTTGCTAAACTGAACTCCACCTTCTTTGACTCCACAAGGTGGAACGAGGGCAACGCTTGATGTTGAATTCATGCTCTGTGCAGCTTCAGTTCAGTGAGCATTCAACCAAAGTATTTAATGCGCCGTTTCAATCCGTGGAAACCTTTTCCAGAGAAGTTTGATGTTTTGAATCTATTTTTAGTTGAGCATTTCAGCATTTTCAGCAGTGGGAATGTTGACAGACTGAGGGTCAAAGTGATTAGTATCTCCCTCATTAAAAAGCTGTCATCTTGAACTTGGTGCTGTCGTTGCTTAGTTAGTTAACAAGCAAGATGAACACGACAAGAGGGTACATGCTGTGTGTGTGTGTTAGAGAGAGAGAGAGAGAGAGAGAGAGAGAGAGAGAGAGAGAGAGAGAGAGAGAGAGAGACTACAGACATAAATACAGTTTGAGACTCATTTTACTCTATAGTAGCCATTTGTTTCATTATTTGGCCTGCATATATTGTCCGTGTGTGTGTGTGTGTGTGTGTGTGTGTGTTGGGGGGGGGGGGGGTGTCAAGCAAGGGATTAGTGGATATTTCCTAGGATCAGAGGGGAGATGTACTTCTAAGGACCAGCTAGTCCTCTCTGGTAGTTACACCCACACTTCTGTGTCACCACACACACACACACACACACACACACACACACACACACACACACACACACACACACACACACACACACACACACACACACGTACACACGCCATATACCCAGAATGCCTTTACTCCACAAAGCTTCAACATCGATTTCACCTCAAATGCTTTTACACCACCAAGGAGGGAGAATCAATTGTTTTTGCCACTGTGTGTTTGTGTGTTTGTGTGTTTGTTGTTTGTTTGTTTGAGAATGTATGCAACCTTTCAGGAAGTGTTTGTGTTTTAGGTACCGTGTGCAGGAATATTATAATGTTCTGTGTGCATACTGTACTTCACACTGAGTCATCATGTGTGATTGTCATTGTGTTTGTTGGTCTTTCTGCTTCAGTCCGTCCTCTTTCTCTTTATGTGTGTCAGTGTCCTTGTTTCTCTGCTGCTCTTTGAGTTGAACCTCTCCAACTGACAAATGTATTTTATACAATCTATACAAGCCTAGGAGATAAAATGAGAATTAGCCGCATTAATCTCAGCTGGGATGAAAGCAATAAATAGTCTTTGGGGTTGATAAACACACAGACAACTTGCACACTGAATTGTATTCTACTCACCAAGTGACTGATAGTGTTGGCTGAGTTGTTTTTGTTTGTTATTTGTTCTACTCTCACATTATTTGGTCATTTTTATCTGGAAATAAAAAATAAGATTTGTTGTATATAAAACTTCCATAAGCTTTAAGCAGTTATTCATGTGCTTCAATTGAGCATCAATCAAATTTATTTTTCTCTCATAAGTACAGCAAAGTAATGAAACATACTGCAAATTGTCAGCGGTGCGAGCGCTTCTAGTTACTGTCATATATTGTTTGTTGAGTGATAATCTATTTCTAAACTGACCTCTTTTGCAACTCTGAAACTAACTTATTAGTATATCAAATTATACAGGACAATAAATAGGATACTGAAGAATGTTGACCTTTGGGCGCCTACATGTGCCACTTCCACAAGAAGTAAGACTGCCTGGACTAAAAAGTACTGCACAGAGAAAAATACATCTAATATATGTCTTTATCTAAGTCAGCGTCTCTGCCTTTGTCCTGTTCAGTGCATGCATCTCTCTGCATCATTATCTTCTTTTTCTTATGGCTCCAACTGCCTTCCTCTGATTATTATATTCAGTAAAGAAAATCTTCCCTGGTTCTTATTTCTCTCCGACCATTCTCTCGCAGTTTCTGCTTTCACAGAAGCAGCACACTGAGTAGTCCCCCTATACATTAAATTGGACTCAACATGGCATTTACTTCTGTTCACATGTTTAAGTACGTCTCTAAAGCACAGATTGCTCTTGCAGCTTTCATAAAAATGCCACTTACCTGTTGCTTTTTATAATCTTCCATACTCTGGAAAGAAAAAGGTTGTATTCAAACCGTATGATGACAAATGCAACACAACAGGGGTTGTGTTAGTTCTCCTTTTTCTTCTCCTCCTACTCCTCCTGCTCCTCCGTTGAACCAGTTTTCAAGAATAAACAAGAGATTCTTAGCCATCAGACACGATTTCTTTAAAATAAAGTGTCCGATTTGTCTGAGTGGTGGATGTTTTAGACAACACATTTTTGTAAAAGACATTAGACTTAACTTTAAGGTCAAAGCAAGTGGTTTAAAGTCTTCATTTTACATGTTCCCCTATTATCTCTGCTCTCTAATAGTTGCAGTTGCTTGATCAAGGTTAATGTGCTATTAGGTGTAACAGTAAGAAACATAATGCTTCCCTGGGGGGAAATGAACCCAGAAGTCTTCATTTGTGTCTTCATCACCTGGCTTGCAAAGCAAGTTGTTGGTGTACAGGGACAGAGAGCAAGAATCTGGAGCTCTGGATGGTAATGTTGTTTTATTGGATGAATTAATTAGAGCGAGTCCAGTATAGGAGGCTGGAACATAACCAACGTACATGCACCACATATTCAGTTTTTTTGCCCTTATTCCAAAACAAGAAGGGTTCCTAATAAGCTGTTTGCATGGATAATGAACATGTATATTCTACTAATATTCCTGTGTACATATGGCATGACCCCATGCCGAATCCATATTTCCAGGGCCAGTGAATTCAACGCCACTCTCGACTGCGTTTTACATGGGGTGGATACCCGAACATCACGTGAAACTAAAACACTTGTTTGACAGTGGAAACACAGCTTCCCTCTTTCAATCCTACAAACAACTCCTTGAAAAGGTCGGAGGTGGTGTGTTGCATTGACGTACAAACACATATTGAAACAGATGATGAAAATGTGTCCAAGTACGTCCTAAAGAATGATTATAAAACATGAATAATATTGAAAAATGCATTTGAAATAATGCCTAATGCAGCATATCCTAAAGGAAAAGGAGGTTCACATGAGACATACCACATTTGAAAAGGCCTCATATTCTAAATAATAGTGAAACATAAGGTGAGATACTGTTCAAAGGTCCCTCTAAATCCAAGACAATGCGATGTTGGACTATTAAAAGGAACATAATTTAACCTGAAAATTGAATGCATCTTACCTGCATGTAAAGGAGCTATACTCTCTTCACCTGCACAGTGTGAATTGTCTGATTTATTGTAATTCTTTCTAATAATATTATTCTTGTGCATCATACATTTCTCCATTATTATTATATGTGGGATTGCCCATACCCACAAACACACACACACACACACACACACACACACACACACACACACACACAGACACACACACACACTTGACACACTGAGAAAATACAAAATATAGTGATAAAAATCAGTTAAGTTAACGCAGATCCATGCACACTTGCATACATATTAACATAATCATTCACATGTTTGACAAGAATGTAGATAAATGGATGTATTAATATGTGAGCGTTGCAACACGTCTCCAGTCGCTGACACACACAGATGATGTGTACAATTGCTCTACTTTATTATTCAATAGCGTACCTAATGCCAGACGCCAGTCTGTCACATGCCATGTGTTGTGAGGAAAAGAGAGTAGTGTTCATACAGTTCTTATGAACTTGGGCTGGAGGATATAAAGTGATGGAGATGATGAGTGGAGCACATTGAATTGTATTGTCATTGCATTTACATCATTTACATGTTTGACATGATATCAACAAAAATGGCAAACAAAGAATAAAACGTGGCATATGAGCAAGAAGACAAAAGGGTACGTCCAAATCCGTTGATAATTTGTTTAATATTATACACATGAATGCTTTTCCATGATTTAGTTTCTATTGTGGACACGAGCTCTTTTTCTTTATGTTGTGGCTTAATACATTGTCACTTGTGCAGCAGTGGAGAGCTCTGAAGTATCATTGGGCTGTGTAGGATCCGCTCTTCTTAGGAGGGTAATTTGTCAAATTGTTTTTAAAATTGTTTGTCAAAGACTTTAATGTAGCGTATCTATTATTTAGCAGAGAAAAACAATTTTAATTAGAGCAAAATGAACACACACACACACACACACACACACACACACACACACACACACACACACACACACACACACACACACACCTACTCTCTTTATTCATTTGACCCACACAGTCACTGTGTCTCTGTTCATTTCCCTAATCCAGTCTGCGCTATCATTCTGTCTCCAGCATTCTTCCTCTACTTTCTCTCCTCCCTGCCCTTCAATTTCCCTGTCACCGTCTCCTTTCTTCCTTCTCCCTTCTCCTGCTTTCTCCCTCGCTCGCTCCCTCTCTCCATCTCAAACCATCCCATGAATATTCATAAGAGTGTTATTTGCATTGCTGGCTCCTGAAAGAGGCTGAGTACACAAAGGTGACAGCCATCAACCTCGGGATAGTGCCAGTGTTTGTGTGTTTTTGGGGCTCGGCGTGTGTGCGAGGGCGAGAAAAACACAGAAGGAGGGAGAAATGGTGGAGGAGAAGAATGGGGGATTGTTTGTACTTTGGCTGCATCTCTTGCCAAATGATTGACACTGTCGCAGAAATTATAATTAATAAGTCTCGGATTAGTGTGAGTGTGTTTGAGCAAAATTAGGAGCATTTTTGCTTTTCTGAACTCGGTTATTGAAATGACTGCGATCCACAGCACACGTGTTCATTTAGCTGTCTCCACGCACAAGTTTCCCTTCGTTCCCTGTTTTTCTTTTACTCCTGGCACTCTTCTGCGTCTTTTTCCTTCTTGTCTTTGTGCTCTTAATCACTCGTTGAGTCCGGGGCTGCCAACGCTATAGTTTGAAGATGCTTCAAATGCAAATGCCAGGCCGGTTCTTTGTGTTGTGTTTATTGTCCGTGCCTCTCCTCGCTATGGAGGACAGAGCAGCCTCCACTAGAAACGGGACTCCTCTGTGCTGCTCCCTCATTCCTCTGCGCTGAGGATGCACCAGTTGCTCTGAGAAGCATGTTTTAAACCATGTGGTGCGTGTGTGTGTCTTTTTCTGTGTGTTTGGGCATTTACCTCGAGGTTACCCTTGGAGTTATAAAAAGGAGTATGAGGATGAGTTTGTTATTATGCTAACAAGGCGGAGGAGAGCAGCTGATATTTTTACTGACAGGGAGAAATCCCTTTTCCCGCAGCTTTCCACCGTGGAACTTAAATTGTTATTTCCTTGGCCTGGGACCCAAACTCATGAAAACATATTGTTTGTTTATTACTCTAGAACCCACTTGAAAGAGGCTACAGATGTTGCTGTTGTAAAAGTCCCAATTTGTACTGTGCAATGGCGGAAGTGCAGCTGCACATTGGCTTTGTCTCCATGGGGGGATTTTTGTAAGTTAGACATTGTGTGTAGCTAGTATGTTTAATACACATACTATGTGATGGTACATTTGTCTGCTCCAGTACAAATTGATTCAGTATTGGGGTATACTTATTTATGAACTATATTTCCACATCCTCACACTGAACTGAACCCATTGAACCCAGTGAAACTGAGCAACTAGATGTTGAATTGTCCATGAAACCGATGGCTGAGAGCCTACACACAGCATGGTCCATCTTAAATGGATAGATCTTCACTGTTATTGTTTCCTTTTTTTAGTTTTTAAAATGGCAGAATTAACACATTCAAGTGAAATCTACAGCTTCTCAGCCTCATTCAGATGTTTGTTGTCGAGTTTGAACTAAGCTGTCAGCTGTCAGCCTCAACTACATACAAAAGCAATTACTTTTCAATATCTCTATTGAATGAAACGACTAGTTAGAGTAAAAAAAAAACTGTTGAGACCACAATAGCCACAGACATGTCAGTAATTGCGTCTTTTTCCTTATATAATAAGTCGACAAAATATCTGTTTCCATTGAAATTATTTGTTATTATATTATTTATGACCTAATGACACATTTGGGTACATCCCTCATGAACAATTAACTTGCTTCCATGCAGCCAATCAAACACTTAATTTAATTAATTTTGCCTGCAGTGAAGATAAATAGAGGCTTTCTAAAGCTTCATCAAGGTAATGCTATCACTCTCCTGTGTTAATATAAACACTAAAGGGCACCGTGTGAAATGTGTTAGGAAACCAGTGATGCAGGTTGTGTTTTCTTATTGCACAGCCACGTTGCTGTCAAACATATATAAATTGTTTTACTTAAACGCTTCATTGGGCTTAATATGCTGTTAACTGGTCTGTACAGGCTTGAATAGGTTTACAGCTGCCTAAGTATGTGTATCTGTATTATGCAAGACCAAAACATGACTCTTTTTGTGGACCTGTGCCCGACGGGCCCTTTCGGTAGTCATCCATGAGCAGCCTCTCCTCCTTTACATTCAACTCTCTCCATGAAGAAGGGCTCTGCAGCTACACTTTGATCTCGACGTGGGATTCTTCGGGCTGAATCGTATCTCCGTGGCCCTCCATTGTTGCAGAATGACACCATTCTTTTGAGATGTTTTGCTATAAGTAGCTTGTTTATCTGCTCAACACATTGTACACATTTCTTTCTCTCTGTCCCATTTGCTGCCGTAGTTTATCCAAAACTAGCAGTTGACAATATCGCTTCCTTTTTTAGTACATCTTCCTATTCAGACTGCGCAGCAGGGAGCCTCACACTGCAGCCCCCCTGGCTGACGAACAATACTGTTTCCTGTCTGTGTGTGTTGACAGTGCATGTGTGTGGGCATGTCTTTCACTGGGCTCAGTTTGCGTATTTCTATCTTTCTGTGTGACACAATCTACGCTGTGGACACGTGTAAACACACGTGAGACAATTAGCTGGTCATGATCTGAGTAGTTGTATTTTTATTTTAATTTACGGATATTATTGGTCCACATTGATCAAATTCAAATGACTTCCTTTTATTTCCTGTCTTTAAAACCATAAAAGCCAAGAACTATAAGTGTGATTCTTTTTGGTCGATCTTCAAAGGATTGTTTCTAAGAAATCCAAGACACGTACTTTGAAAATGTATAAAACAAGTTTAGACAATTTTCTCCTCACAAAATAATATGCTTGATCAAGTGTGACTGTCTGCCTCACCCCTTTCACTCACAATTCAGCTATTGAATGCTGTCACATTTACCCACCGAGCCAGAGAACACCATCAAAAGTGTATAGAATTTGTTGCACACATATGATTGCTCACCCACCATGACAGTAATGTATTGTTACAGAAAGTGCAGGCCGAGCAGAGTCGACAAAAAAGCCCCAGTAGAAAGTACTTTCATGTGTCTTTGTTGTATTGGCATATGTTCCTCGAATCTCTCGCCAAAGAAGAATATCAGGCGATATCAGGCAGAATATGTGATAGCAATGGCTGAGTGCTTAAAGTTCAGCTAATCTCTACTCAAGATTTCCTATCAAACCCGTCCAACGACGTGTTTGAGTTTTTCTCTGAGCTGTGACATCTCAGAAAATACCCACTGGAAAATAAGGCTGTTATTGTTCGCTCCAGACATGCTGCATCCACATAGATCAGTTACAGTTTGGTAGACCCTCCACAACAATTTATAAAACATTCTTCAAGGATCTCAAAAAGATCTCACAAGAGCAGTGGTTCTTTTCTCTTCTTTCTTTGGACTTCCCCTCGCTGCTTTGTCTTGAGGTCACGGGGATATTCTGTCACAAGCACCAATGCGCTGAACCTTGAAATCTACCGTCCGCTTGTAACGTTGTGATCTTGGACATTCAAGCTTCCTCCGCTGTTGCGATCGCTCTCAAGTCACTCTGGATAAGAGCACCACCCAGTCGTGTGAAACTTTAATCACTGTGTTACTTATTAATGAAGGAATTGAAGATCCCCTGAAGTCCTTGTAAGATATCAGAGTGTGTGAGTAATTGTTGGGAACACCAGCACTGTGGCTGCTGGGATTCCCACGACTTATGTTAGATACACTCCAATAATAATGATGACTTCAGATCAGATTGAATAGACATCGTTGGCAATGTATTGTGTTTCCAAAGCTAAATCAGCTGCCGGCTAATTAAAACACAAGAAGGGCTTTAATTTCCCCTCATGCTGTCAACGTGATCAACTGCAAACCCTTTTCACTCGACCGTACAGTTTTCTGTCAATGCATGTGACGTTGATTGTTTTAATGTCTGATCCCGTTTGTGTCTCTATTCATCATCAACGTTATTGGAAGGCAGTGTGGCCGTCAGGGGCAGTTCATTGTTGAACTTGAACTAAAATCTCATTTGGAGCAGATGCTTTCCATTGCTGGGGTCTGGTCTGAGTTCATGGCTGGCTCCGTGATTGACCACTGTGGTTCGTGTTTGCTCGTTTATCAGTGCTAATTTGCCCCGCTAATCTACCCATTAAGCTCAGTGAGAACATTAGCCTCGCAAATTAGCACTGATGAATGGGCTATTATTCATAGCAAATCTCCACTTCCATTTGCCTGTTTAATTTTTTTGGTGTGTTTCCCTTCTCCCTCTTCTTCCTCCCTCTTTATTTTTGAGCTCTCCCGTTGGGTCTTCCCTAACTCCTTGTTCTGAACTACTGCACAGCTTGCTCTATTATTGGTTTTAAAATAGCGCTGAAGAAGTAGGAGGAATACATGAAGAGGGAAAAAAACATTGCCACTAGTCGGTGCCATGTGTGGGACTATACATATACAATGATGACTGGATGTTTAACACCTTTGTTGGTTGAGCAGCTTTTTGGAAAAACAAAGGAATCACCAATGTCTCAAGTCTATTTTCTACCACCCTTTCTTCTCCCAGTAAAACCCCTCTATTCCAATCTTAAAAGGACTTAACAACAAAACATATTCCAGTTGGCACATGTACGAACACACTCACAATGTGAGTCTTTCAAAGTAGTGTGTGAAATTTCGTTTGATCCCCTCCTTGTTCTTTGCTTCTGAAGGTATGGTCTCAATTCTGTTATATATTCCAATCCCTATAAAGAAAAGCCACATACACACACACACACACACACACACACACACACACACACACACACACACACACACACACACACACACACACACACACACACACACACACACACAGTGTATACATGTGCCTGTATCTCAAGAACATGCAAATAGCACAGAGCATGATAGTGTACAGAAAAACAAAAGAATAGATGCATGCATGTGTAAATGGTGGCTTCTCTGAAAGAACATTGCCCAGAGCTCCTGCTCCTCCAGAGCTGTTTGCCGGCAAGTACCTGAATCCCTTCGACAGAAAGAGAAAAAAAAAGAGAAAATCGTTAGATGGAAGAAAAAAAAACGAGGAGAAAGGGGAAAAGGAGTGGGTGCGCAACATGCAAGGGAGGAACAGAATAGGGAAGCTCTAAAGTGAAAGCAGTATTCATCTCCTTTATTTCTTCATCTATTTTACATCGGCTACTGACTGCTGGTCTTCCCTTCTCCCTTTGTCTTATTATCACTTTGCCCGCTTAATTTCTCATAATTATATTTGTCTACTCTCTTTGTCTCCCTCTCTTTCCCCCAACATTTCTTCCTGATTAGCATTTATTATGTGTGCTGTACAGTTAGCTAATTAATTAAAGTAGTCATCTTGTGATTAGTTGCCGCACATCCTCGTGGAAGGACTCATCTTTATCCACCCATGGAACACGATCCACAAAGAGATACTTTACACACACAGACACATGCACGCGCACGCGCACCCGCACACACACACGCACACACACCACACACACACACACACACACACACACACACACACACACAGATACTCTTGGTGTCAGAAACTTGAAAGCCACGTCCGCACTACTGCGTTTCCATTTGAAAACGCATATTTTCCACACTACGCCAGAGTTTTTAGAGCACCAATAACAGATACGTTTGGAAACGATCCCGAAGACGGAAAAGTTTGAAAACTCCAGGGTTATGTCCCGTGTGGACGGGTGTAAACAGTTAAGTTTGGAAACTTGACTTGGACACCCGCGTTCGCTACGTGATCAGCTCTTCCGTTCACAGCCGGGTCGACCAGTGACGTGCACCACGGATGACACATGTCAAGCGTTACTTGCTTTGTTGTCTGTACTAGCAGCTGTTGTGCAGTTACATTCTACAAAGTGCTTCCTGTTTGCATGCCCATTGTACGTGAATGGTCATATGATAAGCATTTTCAAAGGTTGCCCTGTGGACGCGGATCATTTTCAGTTTGAAACATAATAGTGTGAATGTAGCCTTATACTGGCGAATGGCGCAAATGATGTGAATGGTGTGGAAGGTGAAACATTTGAGTGACGCTGTGTCGCGAAAGCCAATCAGCGTTGAGATGCTCCGCCCGTCATCACTGCCATCCTGCCGTTGTTGTCGTGTGCAGCTACGCATAATATTATGAACCCAGACACGAGGGCGTTTGTAAAATCTCAACGACAAACATAAAGCATAAATAGAGGCTATTTCCGTGGTGGATGGCGAAAATGGTAATTGTTCTTACAGAGATAAGCCACGCCCCTTTTCCTGCACAATTATTTAACTTCAACTTTTTTAGCGGTAACTATTTGATCATGCGTTAACTGCATGGTTGTTTTTTTTGCATTGGGAGGGGCTTAGTCCGGCCTACGTGAGGTCAATCTAACATGAACAATTAGCCTCACCGACTGACGTGAAAGCGCGTACCGTTCTTTATCTTCTGTTCTCAACGAGCAGCGGTGCTGCAAAGAGCAGCGTCGCAGCAGTAGAAGCAGCAGTCTAGCAGCAACAAGCGGCTTCGCCCCACAAAGCACTCACACCGGCGGGAACATTAATCGCGCATGCGCAAAGCTCCTGACCAAGCGGTCTGATCCACTAGGCAGAGCACTTTGATTCAGGATCACTTCTGGATCTTTGCTCTTCTCTCAAAGAGGAGAACTTATTGCACATCAAGATGTTCAGTGTGCTTGTTCAAGACAACACAGACTGGACCTTTCTCACTGAGGAAGAAAAACTGAACTGAAAAACATGAAAAGCACTTCTTGCTTTTGTATGAAGTGACTCAATTGATGGTCTTTAACAACTTTAAGGTAAGCAACAGACTGAACATGGACCAAAGAAGGAGTGGTTTGTCCCTAAAAGGGACCCTTACTACTGGACAGTACCTGTTCAGAAAAAAAAAAGAAAACAGATTTAGAAACTTTATTTGTATGTATGTTAACTTGTTGTTGCTCCAGAGTGCTGTTATATTGTTCTGATAACATCACTTTTAAAATAAAAGCCTGCAATGCACTAGTTTTTACTTCATAATTGAATTTGCCGCAAAAATCATGCGAAAAATCATACGATAATGTAAGTTGTTTGACCGGAAAAACCTCATCTTCCCCAGCCCTCCCAAGATCTACAGTGCTGATGGCTCGGAGCTGGAGTATGTCAGCCCCTACAAATACTTGGCTTCTGGTTGGAGTGTATCCATGCACATAGTTTGGGTTAAAATGCCCTGAAAAAATGTACGTGTGAGAACTGACAAACTCCATCTGCTGTTAGGGATTATGTGATATTGTTTTGTAAAGATTCACAGTATTTATATCAGGAAATCTCTGGCCACAAAGCAATGTCTCCCAAACCACTTCAGTCCATTGTGGAATCGCATACATTACTGTAGTGCTTTTCAAAGTGCACAATTCATGATATTCAGTAAATAACTATCTGCAGGATTCAAAATAAAAAATGACTGATAAATGATACATGTATGAAAGTCCTTTGACAATTGGTGCCGCTGTTCTGTGTAGCATAGGACATAGTATATTAGTTCTAGTTTCACTCATGTATATTTCAGAGCAAACAATATTATGGGGAGCGACAACATTTTCAAATTAAGAGGGAAAGCAGTAGGTAGTAAAAGAAAAAGTCAGCTTGAGGCCAATGAATTTGCTACTTGGCTGATGCAAAGTCACTATATGCTTGATCTGTGCCAGCATGAAGTAAAGGCCTGATATAATGCAAGGTAATTGCTTCAGGTCAGAGAGCTCAGACCCAAAAGAGTGCTGAAGCAGAGTCTTTGAAATCACTGCTGAGTGCAGTCTCACTAATAGTGTTTCAGAACTTAAGGTGCCTTCCTAGGTCGTAGTATAGTATAACACATACTGTAGAAATAGCCCAATTGTTTTCAATAAAAAAGCAGAGCAATATCTAGCCACAGTCCATTTACATTAGCCATCATAAGCTACTAGTCATGCCAGACCAAATAAAGCTTTCGCAGAAAAAAACTGAGTTTATGAAATGCAGAAACAATGCATTTTGTTGCTAATTAATTCACCTTTACATTTGTAAGATTTGGTTCATTCTTTTTTCAAAAGTTGCAAAGTCTCCCTTTCGTGCCACATGTGCACACGTACAGAAACGCATCCCCACAGAAATAACAACATACAGCACATTTTAGTCCATTTCAACATTCACAGGAAGCCTGACACAAATTAACTCATGCGATATGTAGTACCCTGTTGGACATTTTGTAAAACCAAGACCAGAAATTGCTGTGCTGTGGCGCGTGTGTGTGTGTGTGTGTGTGTGTGTGTGTGTGTGTGGGTGTGTGTGTGTGCGTGTGTGTGTGTGATTGTTAGTGCATTTGTCTTTTATCAGGCAGAGATTAAGATATAAAGGAAGAGAGAGAAACAGAGAAGTGAGGGACAGAGAGACAGTAATGAGCACTCCAGTGGAGAGTGATAAGAGAGACAGAGGGAGAGTTGGTCTGCATAATGAGTCCTCCAGCATAGAGGTGGCATGTGGGAGGGATGGAGGGAAAGAGAGAGGGAGGGAGGGAGGGATGAACAGGACGATTCCAGTGGAGAATAGAGAAAGCAACAGAGGCAGATTGGATCACAGAGAGCGGTTCGTATAATGAGTTTTCTAGGGGACAGCGAGCAAGGTAGAAGACACAGAGGGAGACAACGTGATGCAAACCTCAATACTTTCAAAGGTATTGAAGTGACCTATTAGAGACAAAAAAAGAACAATGTAGGATTAGAGTAATAAAGTAATTGAAATATTAATATACAAGTCACTTATTTTTATGGACCTATTCTGGTCATGCCTTGTTTTTTGCTGAAATTACAGCGGGTTCCACAAAGTTACCCAGCAAATCCTCAGTTTATACCAAAACAAACTACTGTCAGCATGAAAGGCTTCACAGGCAGCAGAGAATTGTCTTAATAAAAACCCACTCATAGCAGCAGGCAGATGTAAAAGCTTAAATGAACAGTGAACCAAGTGAATAATTGCTGTGTTTATTAGAGAAATCAAATATCAAATTGGTCATTGCTGTATATAATACTGCTCATTACTACTCACTGTGTTTGTTTCATTAGCAGTAAAAAATAATAATAACCAACAGCAACTCTATATTTGAAAATCTCTGACTACTTCTTTTTCCCTCGGGAGTTGCAGAAACAGGGCTTTTCTCAGCACTTTTAGCTGTTTTGACTTTCCTGCTCTCGTTCCAACTCGTTTCAAACTCTCAAATAGCAGCAGGTGGTGTTACGGTTTTACAGCTGACTCAGGTGTGTCCTGTGCAGAAGCTGGCAGTTTTATCGGTTCATGTGCAACGTTGCAACGTGACGATGATTATACTGAATTGGCTGAGCTACTCCACAATCGTTCCTCGTGGCCTCTGGTAACTGACAATGAAGAAACTGACAATGAATGTGCTCAAAGGAGCCGATGGCCAGCACTAAATCCCACCAGGATTGTCAAATTCTTCTATTAAACTAAACATGTATGACATCAGAATAGCTTGTAATATGTTATAAGACTTCTAATCTTATTATTTAGGGGTTTCACTAAACCGTCTTGTTCAATAGCCACAGTGGTGGAGTCATACCGAAGCCATAGCATTTTAGCAGTTTTACAAACTACAGATTCAGACGTTTTCGACCATTTAAGGAAAAATCTCCAATAGCTAAGCTAGGTAACTCTTTCAGAGATTTGCTGAAGCTGTCAGGCTTCAGAGGCTTGAGAAAAGTTTGAGTTGCAATACGTTGATTGTGTTCGTCGATAATTGCCCGCTACGTTAATAATAACCAGGACAAGAAATGTCTGACTTCTCTAATAGTTTCCACTTTGTACTCACATTGCAATTGAGGCAACCCTTTGGGGTTGTTTTTAAGTGTAAACAGGACAGACTTCCAGGACGCCTGTCACAGAAGGTATGTGTGACTGATGTGTGATTGACAGCAAACATGCAAAGACACAAACTCACTTCCACACACAGCCCCACACGCTCTTTTTCACATGCAATGTCAGTGTCAACAGATAGGTGAGGCTAAGCTGCCAGGAACCCAGTGGTGCTTTAAGAATAAAACAATAGGGTACGATGCCACAACCTGCTGCGTGAGTGTGTGTCTGTGTGTTTGTTCCCAGAAGCTGTCATAGTATGAGCAGCAGTGGGTGGCATGAGTGGAGACCCATCGCCAAAATATCTACAGCTACGGATGGACTCCAATGGTTAGGATAGGAGGAGAGAAGACAGCAACAACAGCAAATAATTACACTCTGCATGCATATGCATGCACACACACACATAGATTTTGAATTATGTAAACTTGCCAAATTACTCAAGCTCCTCTCCTCCATTTAGAGAGGGAAGCACAGAGGAAGTTGAGGAAGGAATTTAGAAGTAGTCAAACCAGCATGCTGATGGATATGAAATCAGCAAATGAAGTGAGATACACACACACACACACACACACACACACACATGCACGCACGCACAGACACGCACGCACGCACACACATGCGTGATTAGTCAGCCATCCTGCAGATGCACACATGCAGCGAGCCAGACAGATAGACAGCTGTCCAGTCATCAACTTCCCAGCCAACCCGTCAGTCGGCTTGTTTGGCAGCCATGCAGTCATCCAAACAAACACCTTATCCATCCATCTCGCCAGTCAACCAGGTGGTTATCTAACAAACAAGCCGTTCAACCAGTTAGACACAGGAAGAGATCCAGGCAACCATGTTCGTAGATATTCCTACAGCCGTAACCCGACAACCATTAGACACAGAAGGTAGTTTGTGCAACAGAGACATGGAAGGGAGGAGAGTGACACCTATAGCATTCAATGCGGAGCAACAGAAGAGCCTCAGACAGATGAGAGATGGAGAGACGCAGGTAGGTGCTGCAGAGGAGGCACAAAGGGAGAGTTTGATAGAAACATGGGGAAGAAAGTGTGAGCAGGATCAGAGGAAAGAGGAGGCGTTGTTGAAAGGAATTCAATGTAAGAAGTTGAGGCAGGAAAGATGGAAGTCAAGAAAACACAATAATTACATACTAGAAAGACTAAATTTGTACAATACACTTGTGTATTGGCTAACTCAGACAGCTGACGCCTCACAGTGGCTTTGCCTTTGGATTTTGAACCCCTTCTCTTCCACCGGTAGGAACCGCTTTGCAAGAGGATGGATTACAGCCACCAATGACTCTTCCACGCGGTCTCATTCCCAGGGTGTTGTTGTTTTGTCAGCGCTTTTGATAGCGACGCACAAGGCAGTCTGAATAAGACACACTGTGCTTTTTAAGTAACTCCTAACACGTAAACCCATCGACGGCAGTATTAGAATCTCAGAGCAAGTGCTCTGGAAGTCAGGTGATGCAGGATAACGAGCGACACGACTTGAATAAATGTGAACCTATCGCTTTCAGTCTGAAGTCCTTGTTCATGCTCACATGAACACTCTGAAGTTTGAATTGAAAATAGGAGGCAACTGAGCATAACCCTCATATCAAACTTTGAATGTGTGTGCTGCCTTCTGATGTTTATTTTGAAGTCTCAGCATCCTCCCTTGATGGTTATCAATTACCACACAAAACACTGCTAAAAACTATGTTTCCCCGCTTTCTCTTTTGTGTGCCCTTTTTTCTTTCGCTCTGCTATACTTCTGCTGCTCTTTCTGGGTTTTCACACTTCTCTTCCCACCTCTCCTCACCAGACATCTCTGCTATTGACAGGGGACAGGGGAGGAGAAGAGGAGGATAAGACCAGGCTCTATCCATCATGGCAAAACGAGGGGGTGGTAAGGGGGAGTTAGTGAGTCTGCTGATTGAAGACCCCTGACTGAAGCAGAGAACAAACCGGACAGGAGATAGGTTGTGGCAGCTTGACATGCAGTTTGTGAACAGTTAAGGCTCCCTGGTGACTTATAAAGGTTCAGCCGTGGCTTTTTGGAATTGATTTGTATATTTCTGGTGAGTCACGCAGGCACCCATTCATCATTTATTTCCTGAACTTTAACCAACTGTCGTTAAACCCCATCACACTGTGCATGGATCCTTGAGCAAGACTCCGATGCCTCATTGTTCATTATGGTTGAGCCGCCACCTTGCATGGCAGTGTGTGTGTGTGTGTGTGTGTGTGTGTGTGTGTGTGTGTGTGTGTGTGTGTGTGTGTGTGTGTGTGTGTCTGTGTGTGTGCAATAACAAGTGAATGGATAAATGTAAAGTGCAGTCCATTTACTATTTCATAATCATCATCCTAAAGGCCAGTTCACGACACTAGTTTTTGCAATCATCATCATTTTCTCCTTTGTGTACAGTTTTACATGTTTTGCAATGCCTTCACCTCATTACGTCTATGACATTTTAAACTTTACATGAATTGCTTTTTACAATTTATATTTCTAAATAAAGATGTAAAGATCCTACCTGTTGTGGCTGTGAGTGGCAAGCAGTCAGAAAAATGCACAAAGCTTATAATGCTTAAACAACAAAGGTCAATTCTCTTGCTATTTGGACTGGTGGCAAACCAACATATTTCTCTTTAGACCAGCCAGTCAATTGTGAGCTCACAGGGATACAAGTGGACACTTTTAAACGGCAACTGGGACCTCTTGGTTTCTCAATAGCACATGTGATGTGGCCTTGGTCTAACGGTTCGTCTTGTTCTGGACATTTTTAGACTTTGGATCAAATGCTGACAGTGTTTCTTTGCCTGAAATACATGTTTCCCTCAACTTTATTCACTCAACAAAACTGCTGAGCAAATACTTCAGCAGCACTCTTTTTCACACATATTTACTTCCAAACATGCCCACCAGGGAGATGGTCAGTACAACATTAGTCCTCTGCTACTTTGCGTCTGGCAGACCTGGTGCCTCAGCATCACAGTTAAGAAGAAGGGACTTGTTTTACTTAGTTTCACTCACTTTCCTCTGCACAGATTGTCCTCCGCAGAGTCATCAAGCGCATGTGACCCTCCGGCATGCCGCTCCGTTCGCTCACCATTAGGCTTCCACCACCTCTATTTGTCATCTTGATGTTAACTCCATATTCCAGTGTAGATGAGTCAGCCGTGGCAAATAAATTCAGAGAGTCCATTGAATGAGTTCCTTAAAGTCTACACGGCATGTTTTTGTTGAATGAGTTCCAAAGAGTTGACTCTCGAAGCGGAAACAAGCTTTGCGACGGCGGCGTGTTGAATTAGTGGACTTAGTCAGGCCAGGAGGGAGGAGAGGAGAGAGGCGGAGCTGTTATCACACTGCAGCACCTGGACCAAAGACAGACAGGACGGGACAGAGATGTCTGTCAAACCCACAAGCACACTGAGGCAGAGACACACACACACCGAGCAGTAGAACGCACACCAACGCTGTGTGAAGTGTTTATCCATTTCTCTTCCGCTCTTAAAGGTCATCGTGTCTGCCCTGTCATATCCTTTTCTCTCTTAATTCATCTCATTGTCACTTCTCCACTCCCTGTCTTCTTCTCTTTCCTTCCCTGTAATTTCTTCCTGTTTGTCATACAGCATGTTACGCCTCCTAATTTGGTGCCTTGTCTACTCTCTGTGAGTCTTGACGTCTTTCTCTTATGTCTGTCTCTATATAATTCATTTTCCAGTGCTTTGGAACGCCATCGTGAAAGAAGTAGTTTTCTTTTGAACCAGAGGAACTTTTTTCATTGTTCTAAAAACCCATATTTCTGTTGTGTCCGCGTGACGAGAACATGGAAGTATTGTGGTTCCTTGACTGCTGTTTCGATGCACTTTTGTGATCCAAATTTTGCTCCCTCATTTGAGTGTTTTCCATCTCATTGTCATTCCTCATGGCAATCTTTTTTTTCTGTCATTAAGTTCAAATTCAAGCTATTCTGCCAGCACATTTTTCGATCCTTTCTCTCCTTCAAGTGACTGAATAACACATATGTGTGTGTGTGTGTTTGTTTGTATGCGCGTAAGCGTGATTCTACATACTGTGAGTGTTACCGAAGCACAGAAGAAAATTAAGCATTTTAAAGTGTGCCTCTGCTGTGTTTTTTTAATTGCGATGACAGTAATGGAACCCCGAGGTGCTGCGTCTCTCCCTCAGCGGGCGACTGTTTTAACCTTTTAGCTCCGTTTAAGATTAGCAATACAACATCAGCATACTGAGATCTCCGGCCCCTCTCACATTTTCTCTGCTTAATGGTTCGTGTGAAGTTTGAGCGTCTTCAGACGGATCTGAAATAGTCATACTCACAATCTGGTTATACTGTGCCACTTTAACCTGTAAGATTGTCTGATTTACTAAGCAAGCCTTAAATTAGCCTGGGCCTCATGTGGCTGCATTCAGTAGAAGTAGCACGAGTAAATGCAATAATTGATTGTTTAATTTTTTATTGCACATTTGTAGAACTACTGTGAATTACTGGCTTTGACTGTTTGAACAACTTCCCTGTTGAGCAAGGACGTTCTGACGTTCAAAACCTGAAAAAAATACCGTGAAAACAGAGAACACAGATTCTCGTGGCTTTGATTTTCTGGAAATGAGGTTTTGAAATGCTTTGAAACCAAAGCTCTTCCTGTTTGCAACTTCATCACCACATGAAGGTTATGTGTCTCTGTAGTTCTACTGACAATAAATAGGAGACAAATGCACAAATACAAATAATGTTTTTATTTTCTCAATGTGCAGGTAGATTGACTAAATATATAGTTATAGTTTTCTCTGATAACACTACAATTCACAGACTTTTAGTCAACTCAAACTTGACGGAAGCAACATGAGGAATAAATATGATAAAACTAACTCAACTAAGCACATCAAGATCACTTCTGGTCAATTACATTTAAACCCAGCTTTCCAGCAAGACTCAAAAACAAATTGTTTTCGCTGTCTGTGTCGAGATGTGTGTGTGTGTGTGTGTGTGTGTGTGAAAGTGTCCTGACAGCTCACAGACCAACTGAGACCAACACACCCTCACATAGAGCCGCTGCTCCTACATTCACTTCACCTGTTACTGCTATTGTTTGTGTGAATGTGTGAGTCGTCTGCTTGACAAACTGATAAGGCACTGATGTCCCATTCACTCCCAGAAACGCACCTCAGACTCCGGTGTTGTTCCGCTCATCGTTGAGTTTCTGCTCCCAGCTGTGATTGTTCATCAAACTTGTTGTTTGCTGGTTTTGTTGACATGTTTATTTGTTTGTTCTGTCGGTCGACCGGTACCTCGGTGACCATCGTTGGAGCCCAATGAGACCTGTGTTTTCTTGCTCTGCAAAAGTATGTCTTTTTGTGTGTGTGCCAGTGGATGTCAACACACTGTATCATGTGTAAGTGTGAGTTGGCCAGTCAGAATAGATTCAGACAAGATTTGTGTGTGTGTGTGTGTGTGTGTGTGTGTGTGTGTGTGTGTGTGTGTGTGTGTGTGATTTGTAGACTTGACTTGAACTCCAATGGGATGCTCCGGTTGATAAATATCAATAAATCCCACAGATACATTCTTCCATTGTCATCCCTTGAGGTACTTGTGGATCTCTTCATCTCATAATGAATACAAATCTGAACTCTTGGACTTTCTGTCCAAATGAGCCACAGCTTTATTGCACTTTGGAGGAAGCAGTTCTCTCTCTCTCTCTCTCTCTCTCTCTCTCTCTCTCTCTCTCTCTCTCTCTCTCTCTCTCTCTCTCTCTTTCAGGAGCCTGTCTTTTTTTCGCCGAGCAGTAAATAATAACATATCTGCTAACACTTTTTAAACTGTAATTATTTTATTAGAAGTTCTAACAGCTTAATCCATTGTTACAAACATTAATTTAAGATGAGCACAGCTGTTGTTTTGTACAGTAAGTAGGACATTTGTGATAAAGCTGCATTTTCCATCAACACAAGCAAAAGTGTAAAGATCGAAGCTCACATGTTTAACATGCTCTTCCAGACCAGAGAATGGGGGCTGGGTTTGTTCTGGGCCAGGAGCATCACAAGGAATAAAAATCGATTTGAAGGAACATTACATACGTATCCAAGACTCATTTTGATGTTTTGGACTACCATCTGGTTTTGTTGTTGCTTTTTGTTTTCCTCTTTCTTTCTTTTCTATTCTCTCTTTTGGATTTCTTCTATTGTGATGAAAACATTTTTACCTCTGGACCTTGAAAACCAAAGCTGACTGGTGAGGCAATTTTCCTGCTTTTTTGTCAGAGCAGCAGCAGACTTAGAGTTCAGTGATCTATTGTTGCCAACCCGGTGAGGCCACATTCTGACTCTTCCCTTTACTGTAAAAGTTGGGTTACAAGCCGCTCCTACCTTCGGTGGGTGTCCCCGCTGTAGCCAGTTAGCACTGCTGCTGCCCACGTCCCCGCTGCCCAAGTCTATTACCTTGGTAGTCCGGGAGCTAGCAGCAGCGCTAGCGAGGAGCTAAAAGCAGCGCCAGCTGGGTTCAGCGAGGCTTTAGCAGGGACACCTACCGAAGGTAGTGACGGCTTGTAACCCTACTTTTACGGTATTCCAGCCAAATATGCCCACACTGCTTTTCAACACCAGTCTTTACTAGCATGTTGCCCTGAAGTGTCTCCAAATAACCTTCATCTAAGTTACGCAAGTACAAAGTATTCAAACAAATATAAACAACACAAGGGTATCAGCAATACACAAGCTGTCATCCCCCTCCACATCCAGATAGTCCTGATACTGGAAAACAACACAAACAAACCACATATTAATTATGGAGCAAATAATGTACCAAATGAATTGAAAGGGATTTCTTTCATTTCTTAAAATCTGATAGTAAAAGTCCTCCTTCAGCGTTACACTCTCTGCCTGTTGAAAGTAATCTGTGGTTGCTACACGGCTAATCTGGGACCTCAGCCCGGAGGACTAGCTCGGAGCCGCTAGCGCAGCCAACAACCCACCACCATTGTCTGTGTCTTTGTTTACACAGAAATATGTCGTACTAATCCCATGTGTGGTGGGAAGCAGAGTGGGCGGTTTGATTCCATGTGTGAGGGTTTTTTATTTGAAAGGGATCCAGGAACCAAACATCAAGCAGTGCAGTTTACATTATCGCCGTCCTGCTTCGAAATGTGTACAGAGGTAGCAGTTGTAAAAGTCCCACGCTTTGCTTCATGCATGCTGGACTGCTACACATTGGCTTCATTCTCCGAAGAAAGATCGAGACTACAAAAAGAGGGTGGTAACAGGTTGATGTTAGTTTGGTAATACGATAAGTGCTTTGTGTGACAGTTGCAAAACATGCAAGAAAGAATGACTATATCTGAACTAATGTACGACCGTGTGATGACTCAGACTTTTATCAAGGTACGTTAAGAGTAATCATTTATGAAACACATACAACTACAGTCATGGAGCCCATTCACAGCTTTATGTCAATGACTTGTTTTTCGCTTTCATGACAGCGCCCCAAAGTCTCATTTAGTTTTGAACTTGTGCATTCATATTCAATTTGCAATGTTTTCCTCAAAACCTTCAATACACAATATCTTTGGAGGTTGTCCCAAACATAAACAGACTTCACTTGAGATGCCCTCTATTACTGTAGATATTTGCCTTTCTGTTAAACATTGTGGGAGGATATGACCAATGCCAAGATTCCAGTCTATAACAGAGCTAACACACCAATGATTCTGTGTCATCTAACTTTCATGTCTTTGGATTGTGGAAATAAACCAAAGCACATGGAGGAAACCCAAATATGTGTGGGCCAACAGATGCCAATTTCACTTAGAATGACGGCAGGCAAATCTGAAATCTCAGCATACCTCAACACCGTTTACTGAGTAAAGTTGGTTAAAAAAAAGCTGTTTCATTGAAACTGCTTGACAAACAAAACTTGTTGTCAGCCCTCAACCTGACACTTCATTTAGTAACCTAGTCAAAGTGTCACACAATGCATACAGACTACATATTTCAACGCTTCACTGCAACTCTAATTAAGTTATAATTTTAGGCATGGTCAGTAGTTTTCATCCTACTCCTCCACAGCTGTGTTTGACAGCTGCCTTGGGACAAATGTCAGGAGTCAATCTACTAAAGCTGCATTGGCTTCCACAACTTCCACAGGACAGAAAATCATCATAATCATTGTCATACTCCTCACTTTCATCATATCCACGACTCTCTTGACATAACACTGTGTCCTGGGCCATGCATCTTATGTGGAGCATACAGCATAATGGATATGGATCTGATATTATACATTGTAATTAAGGAATGAATTAATCGTGTCACTCTTTGGTGAACAAGTAATTCCAACAGCAGTGGCAGGTCTCTGGCAAAAAAAAACAAAAAAAAACTGAAGAGTATAAGTCAGAAAACTAGTTCTGAAGTCTGAAGTCTCAGCAGCTGGCTGGATGACAACCATCCAGAAAAAAACTCCTGCAGATTATGGTCTTTAGTAAGATACTGGACAGATGTAGGATGGATGCATGCGTAGGGGTTTCTATAATGGCTACCCCTGCAGGGCTGGTGGTGCAGAAGCCTGTTCAGTGGTGCAAAACAAAGACCAGGTCTGGAGCAGAAGGCAACTGATGTCGTTGTCTTCACTCATTCATAATTAACACACACACAAGGGGCCAACATATGTGAACGAAGGCATGTCGAAGTTCCCATACATTGAGCAAAGAGGCATGCAGTGTAAGGGACTTCACATGTTTACCTAATGTACTGTACGCTGAATCAAACAAACACAAAAAAGACATTGCACAAATGTCACTGTTTTCCAGCAGCTTTCATCAGCATTACAATTGTCATTTAGCAGTGGACTTATATAACTGGGGAGCCAGCTGCTCGGGGAGCAAGTGTCTGAGGATAGGGACAGCAGTTGTATAGTGTGTGTGTGTGTGTGTGTGTGTGTGTGTGTGTGTGTGTGTGTGGTCATGTGGATGGATGGTTGGGGGATGGTTGCTTTCTTTTTATTAGAAAAGCTTGATTTTGTTTTCTGACATAATAAAAAATGCTAAATAATAACATTTTGCAAAAACAGTTGTAAATTGTTTTATGTCGGTGTTACTTAAAGTTGCAAACAACTGAAATAATGAGATTTTGACATTACAGCTTGCTGTAGTAATGCATGGCGGGACAAACAAGAAAATAGACCAGTGGATGAAAAGATATTTTGGGAGACGCGGTCACCGTGGGTTGGCTATTCTTCAGTAAGAACTGGAGGTGAGATCTTAACTGTCAGTTGTAATATCTATCAACAGCAGTATGCTAGCTAAAATTAGCCTCAACGCCGATAATGTTCACCATTGCATGCCAACAATGCTATCTGGGTCCAACTTTGAGACCAACCAGAGACCCACACCGAATTCCACCACTGGATGAAGGAGTGAATTGAGGATAACTATGACCTAAACTCATGTGTTTTGAGCATGTCTAAACCTTTTTCTACTAAGCTTTTGCTTTAATTAGAACAACCATTATTCCCCCTCTCCAAACTGTGAAAACACAACATATCAGGACTTACCTGGCACTTGCTTTCTGAAAGGTGTTTTCTCATCATATGATGGCATGCCTTACAATATGAACCAAATGAGCATTTCCTACCTCTATAGTAATGGTTTCCCATGTCCGCCAGCGAGGTGACCGTAAACACGTTTGTAATGAGGCATTTGAACACACAACAAAAGTAGTTTTTTTGTGTATTGCAGTCTCAACCAAGCTAATGGAAGACAAGACTTGTGCATGGGCAATGCCAATCATCCGTTATAAGTGCAGCTGCTCCAGAAAGAGGCCGCGGGAAAGTTTTATTGCGTGATGTTCCTTTTGTGTTAGAAAAGAAAATGGGAGTGATCGAGAACATTTTACTGGAAGAAATACAGATGACAAGGAAAGCTGTAAAAGTGGGCAGAAGGACAAAAAATGAAAGACAGGATGAAAAGAGAACCAAGGAAGGGAATAAAAGGGGGCGATGCGTCCAAAGTTAAACAACAGAGGAAAAGATTCTGGGTAGAAAGATGGAACAGATGTTCTCACAGTGAGACGCATGTGACCTGTGACCAACATAACGGGGCTCTTTTGCATCCTTCTTTCAAACGTCTAACAACAGTTGTTATGACTTTCGTAATTTACAGCATCCCATCTGTCTCATCATATCTAAAAAAAAAACATACCCACCTGTTCGTTCTAACAGTTTGAAACCCTCGCCTTCCAGTCTGTCCATCACTCCATCTTCAAAAAAAAAATACATACACTCAAGGTCTCGAAGAAATAAATCGCCATATTGCAAAATGTGTAAAGTTAAAAACTCTTTAAAAAGAAAATGACTCCTGCTCCCATGAGGCAAAACATCAGCTATGTTAACAGGATAATATCTCATAAAGGTATCATAGAGGTATTAATCTATGCTTTTCTTTAATCATCATAGATTTTATAGGATTAACCTTTCCCGATAATTGTGCATCACAGGTTGAGAACTTCTTGTCACAGCTCCAACTTTGCAACTTGTGAAGACCTTGTTACAAAAAGAAATATTTTCTCGACTTTTCAATTTGTTGACAGCCTGTCACTTGTCGAGAAAGTAACCCTTTTCTCCTCTCAGTGTTACGATCACAACAACAGATTGTTTTGCCTCTCCAAAAGCAGACAAAACACAAAACAAGATTTTAATGATTTGACAGTTGACTCATTTAAATGCCGCTCATGTCCAATGAAGGCAGCTTTTTTTTCTCTCTCGAATGTGTTGAGGAATATGCAGATGTTTGTTGTTGAACATCTGTCTGCACATTGAATGACTCGCTGCCATTTTCCCTTGTCGGTGCTAGTGCTGTTTCCTAAAGTCATGAATTATCGACGAGGGTTTTAAGTCAAACAATATAAATATTTGCAAACTTCTTGAAAGATGGGTATTTTTAAAGGAAAATAATATTTCCCTGATTGTTATCTCACTAAATAAAGATATTGCCTCCTCTGAGCCAACAATCTTGATTTAACAATCATCCTAACGCACATATATTAATGCTTATTTTGGCTTCTAGACCAGCAGGAATCCTGCGAACACTTTTGCTCTCTGAGTGTTTTACCTTCAGGGGACAGCTTACCTGCATTGTACCGTCAGAAATCGGCCCTGTACTTCCACGTGAGACACTTGGACGGGCTGGTTCAGTGTGGATGCAGGATAAGCTGCACCTCTTCACAATGCCTCTTACAGTACACGTCCAACCCGTCTTTCCCTAAAGCATCTGTTCCAACAACAACTTTAGATGAGCAAAATGTCTTCTTTTACTTTTGTCTCTCAGACACATCTGCTGCTGTACATGCGGCAACGTTTTCTGACACATAGCGTATGGCGCCTCTGCTCTTTTGTTTTGAGAAGAATGCCTTTTAAAGTTTACGTTTACATTTGAGGCAGTTTGCCATTTTCATCCGGAGCGGCTTGGCAATGAGTGGAACTGTGTAATACGTTTCAATTCCTTGAACATTACAGGAAAGCTCAGAGCTATATGGATCACTGAGAACCTCAAATACTAGTATTACAATGAACAAGCTCACACAATAGACAAAAAATGATTGTTTAAAAGATCAAGTTGTTTTTTTGCATTACTGTTCATACGATAGCTTTCTACTGTTTTAAACATGGTAGCTTGAAAGAAGAGAGGTAAACAAACATCTCAGAAATTGAGTGCTTGAACATTCAAAGGCCCTGCGGCTCTGGCCACCTGATGCCTGTGACTTTGACCACCTCTGGAAACTTGAGGAGGACGTTGGTAGATTTGCTTTTCAGGAACTCAAGACTTTACCTCCACCGTGACTGTACAGATCCCAGTTGTAGTTTTGGGCCGTAGAAACACAAACATGGTTACGCAAAAATGTGAACCTAAAGTTTTTCATTTAACCAAGTTTGACCAAGAATGGCAGCTTCTTCCAGCAGCAGATGGTGTAAGAGGTGAACAATGGAGTGAGAGAGGAAACAAACTGCAGCGAACGTGAAGTTGAAGTGAGAGCAACATCCTGAGACTTCAGGAAATTGTATCTTAATTGTATTATATCATGTGTATGAAAAAGAGGTCACGAATACATTTTCTTGTGTTATGTGCTGTGTGAAGCTTGTGAGCTGCCTTTGCAAAAAGCACAAACCTCCTTGTATCTGTTGTGACTGTGTGAACTCTACGGATAGAGATCAACAAGGCCCTAGTTTCGCTTGGCCGTTTTTGGTTTAACAATACTTGAAAATAGTTTTGTCCGTTCAATCTCCTGTTTCAGACTGGGCCTGGTAAACGGTCAGCCTGCTGGCCTTTCTGCTCCTCCGCTGTGAAGCTGAAGGATCAACCGTAAACGCTGACGATTACTACTCTCAGGTCTGAGTAGGTGTGGATTCAACGATCTTTTCACAGGGTTGTAGTTCCTCTCCCTGTCTTTATTTCTCACCCTGCCTTCTTTGTCTCCCCATCCCTCTTTACCTGTCACTCACTCGCTCATCCCCCTTCACCATCTTTTCCTCTCACTCTCCGCTGAGTGTAAATCTCTGCTTCTGTCATCTGATGCTCCGCAAGGAAACCCGAGTTCTCACGAACACTGCAGTGATTTGCTCGCACACAGTCATGTGACCTTGTGTCAGCGCTGATAGCGCATACATTTAGACTTGATCCCAGAACAATCCCTGACTCTCCTTTCCCTCCTTCAATTGGGAGCACTAAAGGTTTTCGACGAGGCAAATAATGTGGAAAGAGTATTTAAAAGATATACGGCTAGGTGTAAAGGGAATTAATTGGATTTAAGTGATTCTCCCGTTTAGCAGAACAATCATTTATCCTTTTCTTGCACATATTGCTTGCTTTCCTGGGTCCCTATTCCTGGAGATGAAGCCCAAGCTATAAATATGCAGAGCTTCATTTACATTTCTCTCGTCTCACTTCTTCACTCCGCTGTTCTCTCACTTTTGTGAGTTTTTGGTGCCTAAGTAAGGTAAATAAACATTTAATCTATTTGGTCGACATACAAGGGAAATTAAGTGAGTTACTTGAACTCAAGTAAGCATTGCAAATGCATGGAAATGTGTGCATATTTACTTAAACTGATTTCACAATTTGGGCTTATTTCTGTCGCGTCTCTGACCGTAATCATCCAGCAGCTAAAGATGGAGGAAAAGCCCACTGGGTCTCAGAGAAAGAGCCACGATGCAGTAGATGTACAATATGCGCAAGTAAGGGTAAAGAGACCCCCCTGGGCATGAAAGACTCTCAAAATAAAATGAAAATAAAAAGCGACATCATCACAATAACAGAAGCATTTAAACATACAATTGGGATTTTAAAAGAGCAAAGGGACACTTTATTGCAGTGTATTTTTTTGCCCTTTTGTTTCCTTCAGCATACGCTTTATTTTTCTACTTGGAAAACCAGTGTTGAAGTGCCTATAAACAAGGCACTGCTCCAGAAAAGAGAGGCAAATAAAATCAATGGTAATGCTCTGTGAGCTACTCCGAGGCCAACTGGAGCAGACTGTAGATGAATGTGTGTAATGTCTGAGTGTAACTCCGGGAACGAGGGAGGAATAGACGGCAAGTTAATGTTCCCGCTGTAAATAAAGTTTTAAGTCTATTACAAATTCTTGCTTTGACGAGGCACCTTTTGGATTTCAGAAGAAAATAATACAGCGACAACTGACAGCTGCTGAAAAGCCTATGTAGGAAAAACTGTAAGTCGTTTATCGGTGGTAAGCAAAGAAAATAAACACTTGATCGGTGGGATCATCGAGCTTGATGAATCTCACAGCTATACACTATGAAACATTATACAGTGGGTCACTCTTTGAATTTCATTATGTCTTGAAGCTCGTCACATATATTGAGTTGCAGACCAGAAACATTGACCTGAAATGTAAAACAAATGTTGATAAAGATCGAGGAAGGTCAATAAGGCAAAGTGAAAGAGAGAGAGAGGACCGGGAGAAGTGTTGCTTGTCTTTCTGCATTACCTAAAAATACAGACAGACAGAGAAAGAAAGACACACAGACACTTGTCAGGCTGCGTTGCTGTACACAGATCTGACAGAAGCAGCTTAGGGACGCAGCCTTGTCCATCATCCTGCGTGTTGACAGACACGCACACACACACACACACACACACACACACACACACACACACACACAGACACACACAGACACTCCACAGTCCTGACAGATGCAACATGGGAAAACATTGTTGCTGCGTTTTCTTACATGTATGTGTGTGTGTGTGTGTGTGTGTGTGTGTGTGTGTGTGTGTGTGTGTGTGTGTGTGTGTGTGTGTGTGTGTGGTTATTATGTGTGTTCATTATCCAGGCGAGAAAAATCAATCTACCTTTTCCCACAAGCTGCATCTCTGAATTTAAGGGTTGAACTAACAAACCGCTGAAAGTAAACTAACTGGGTATTGAAAGCCACATTCTAGTTATAAATTAGCTCCTGTTTTCGATTTCGTCATAGCGACGGCATGTTTTCGGGTTGTCCGCCCGTCCGCCCGGTCTATTTTTCTGAATGTGATTTTTCGCCTGCAGGCAATATCTTCAAATTTGCCACAAACGTTCATTTGGACTCGAGGATGTCGTGATTAGTATTTGGTAGCCAAAGGTCAAGGTCACAGCGACCTCACAAAACATGTTTTTTGGGGTCGCCTCAACAACATTGGAACAAAATGGTCCAACTTTTTGGGACTCCTCCATCCGTGCTTTTTTAATTAATTCGTAGAATGAAAGTAAACTATTGGAACAAGATGGAAGTCATTTCCAAAAGTCACAGTTTTTAAACATGTTTGTTGGCGTGCAAAAATGTTTTTAATTAAGAAAATTGAAATCCCTTTCAAGTAAACCAGATTGCTCCATCTGACAAAAACTAATAACACATGCAATCACTTTGTTAAAACAATGCAAATAAAGTTATATATGTGCAAACAATATCTCATATTTGGCAAAAAAAAAATGACCAAGGAAGCCGGTTGGATCCCTGTTTTCTCCCCATAGTTTCATGTTGGAGTGTCCTTGAGCAAGACACTGAAGCCACAGTGCTTCACAGCAGCACAAAGCTCCCTAATTACTAAGGATGGTAAAATGCAAAGAATAATCCCCCCACTGTGGGATTAATAAAGGATTCTTAAAAATAATAATAATTTTTAAGAATCTGCATCTCCCCGCGCCCCACCTGTAATACCTCCCCGCCCCACTAGAGGGTCGCGCCCCACAGTTTGAGAACCACTGGACGATGGTGAGGACAGTGGGAGCATTGAGAGCTAAGTCAAACAGCAAAGGGACATTTTGTAATACACGACACAACGTTTGAGCAGGCCCATCTGTGAGTGCGCAGTACTACATAACTTTCCTACATGACACGCCCAATCAAGGTTTGCTGAGGTTTAGGTGCCAAAATTGCATGGTTGGGTTCACGAAAAGGAATAAGTATGTTAATACTGGAAGTCATCTCAGGTGGTGTGTCATGGAGTTAAGTGAGTGTAAACTGGGTATGCCGTGTCGCCCGCGAGACTGCTGATTGATCCTTCTCAAACAATTAGCTGAGGGGAGCTGCAGAGTCAAACGGTAATTCTCTTGAGGTTCATTTCAACGACCAGCGCCTGTCACATTAAGCACAGGAAGCCACTCTTCAGGAAAAAAGGCCGGGTGTATAACGTGTTTGATGAGACTACAAATGTTGTTCCGTGACAGTCTCCTATTTGCTGCATGTTATTGTTTCGTCAACGCTGATCTAATTTGAATACCCTACAATTTCTCACAGAAAATAAGCATTTTCTGCCTGTTGTGACATATTTGTTGCAGTGTTTGGTTGTCACCCTCCAGATAATATGTCAGTTGTAATCATAATCATTGGCAGTCCATCTCAAAAAGTTCAATGACAGGCCTCTACTTTCCGTAATAGTGGTGGCTTTGGGCGAATGTTGCAATTTTACTTGTGTCAGAGTTGTGCGCTGCTTTGGTTGCGGTGTGGGACTGCGTCTCTAAATGTGTTGTGTATGAATGTGTTGGATTGTATCTGCTGCTCAAGAAAGTGCATTATTTGACATTAAATTAACAAGATTGTGGATTGTGCTCTCTCCTGTGGGCTCTCTGACAGAGAAGTGCTGGGGAAGTTATATTCATTTCCCTCCGCCCGGATTATGTTTTATTTATGATTTGTCTTTTCCACAACCGTCTTTCTCGAGCGAATGTTTCCCAGCCGCCGTTCAGGCCTACGTTTCTGTTCTCCATTCCAGTCAGTCTGTCATTCACATTATATCTTCTGTATTTTGTTCTTCTCCTAACTCGCTTTGCTTTATGTACTTTTCTTAGCCACCGTCTGGGTGAAGTAAATTTCCTTTGAAGTGGATTATCTTAAATTCTGGCTTGGTTGAGGAGGAGGAGGACCGGGAGTGAATGGAAGACAGAGGGAGAGGAGGGCGAGGTAGGGAGCGAGAGGAGACAGAAAGAGAGAGGGATAAAGAGAAACACAGCAAGCAGAACAATTGCTAAGTTTTTTTATTATTTTATGTAACATTCAACTGTTAAATAATAAAAGAAGGGGACCGCCCATTATGTTTTGCTCCGTTGCTGCATACACACACTAACGGTATTTCACTTAGAAACAAACAATGTGTACATTGGCTCACTTGCTCAACTTCTTACTTCCTTTTCCTTCATTTTATTCTAACCGCAGCACACAGACATCACACAATTGGTCCGCCAGGGAACACTTTTCCTTCCTTTAAATTAAACCAGGACATATTTGTTCAAAGAGAATCAGAAGAATGAAGTGAGATTGTTCAGGTTTTCACAAGAGGGTCGTTCCCATTGCGTCAAGTAAAAGCATCTTGTTTACACACACAGGTGCATCCATCCATACATACTCACAAACATTCAGTATGTACAGAACGCATGTCAAGGGACAGGCATGGCATATTTGCTGGCAGGGTTTGGCAAGACATGAAGAGAGACAAACACAAGAAAGTATTAATGAGAAAGGAGACAAAGAGGATTGGTAGTTTTTTTTCCCTTCTGTGTGGAGGAAAAAGTTTAGTCTGTGTTGGTATTTGTTGTTTGCCAGACTACTGTGAGTGTGTTAATAGGGAGAGCAGTAAACAAGCTTGTGTGCATTTGCGCGCATGCCTATGAAGTGTGTTAATAAACTGAGGGAGGGTCTTGTCAAAGTGGTAAATAGAACAAAACACACCGGGACGGATTAGAGAAAGAGAGGGGGGAAGAGGGAGACAAAGAAAATAAAGAGATTAACCATAGAATGCCTTGAAATTGAAGGGTGGAGGAGGGGCAGAGGGAGGGATGAAGTAAGGTATATAGGGAAGGAAGAGACGGAGGAAGGTAGGGAAGAAAATCACTGAGGGATGGATGAAAGGCAGAAGAAAAGCTTTAGGAGGACGTGAGGAGAAGAGATGAAAGAGGAGACCTTGTAAGGAAAAGAAAGGAGATGGAGTGACGAGGGGAATGGTAAAGTAGGAGGAATAGAAACGAGGAGGACATCTGTACGGGAAGGATAGAGACAATAGAGGTGATGGGTGTGAAGGGAAGCGGTATTGTGTCTAACAGGAATCCAAAACAAATATGGAAGTAAAGGGAGAGGTGAAGCCAAGAGAAACAGAGGAAGAAATCATCCAGATTAATGGAAAAAGAAGAGGCAGCGATGAATGGCCTTAATCTAATTAAAGAGGGAAGAAAGTAAACTGTAAAAGGGAGAAGATTAGGGATGGCAAAATGTGAGAGACAGTGAGGATGTTTAATGTATATGTGTACTAAGGAAAGGAAGATATAGTGAAGGTGAGAAAAGCAGTATCTGAAGAGGAAAAATGAAAATGAACAGAACAATACATTTTATTGTTTCAAATTGTCTGTTTATTGTTCTATTTCTCATCAGCAAGGTCACGTTGTGTGTAATATATATATAATCTCCAGCACAGCATACATCCGATTCATCATCCACGCAGCACTTACTTCCTCAAACCTTTACCTTCAGAAGAGCTTCTCCTGACACTCCTTTGTCTTCTTCCACCAAAACATACCGTGGGAGGCAGCACCATGCTGTGTGAATCAATTCAAAAAAGACATTTTATACAAAGAGTATGGCACATACCAGGGATTATAGAAAATAAGCGAGATAATCAGGGCTGGGAAAATCCGAGCTAACCAAATTACATTTTTAGCGAATTCCTCCCTGGGACGACGCTCCTTTTTTGTTCACCATGTGTTTGTGTGAGCTGTAAAATTAACCTCACTTTCTCTCCTCTTGGTTTCTCTCTTCATCCATCTCTGCAGGGTGTGGTTCCAGTCAGGCATTAACTTCCTGGCTGTGAAACCCAGCAACCTCATGGCGTGGGAGATCAAACAGGAAATGGCACCGGGAAGCAGTTCGTTGGCGGTGATGTGTCAGAGACGGGCGTCCTCCACAGCAGAGAGGTAGGGCTGAAGCGCTTGTGTCTCTTCAACCGCTTCCTCTGTCGGACGCTGACGAGCGCCGCCAGAGGAGGTTATGTTTGTCTGTGAGCAGCATCAATGAACAACTTACTGGCCGGATTTTTATGAAAATCATCTTTCTTTTGTTTTTGTGTGTATACATGAAACGTCATGACAGACGTGATGTTTCTGCTCTGAGGCCATAAAACACTGTGTGCCTTTCAATTTGGAAAAGAGAGATCAGTTGTTTTCACAGTGAACGTTTCTGCAACGAAGAACACATTAATATCTATGATTTGTGTATCATCTACACACTTGAGCCCACAGGTAGTACGCAAAAATGGCTATTGATTTGGTTTATTATTATAATTATCATTTGCTATTCAAGGGAGACGACACAAGCAAATACATTGCTTTTTAGAGTTTGGTCAATTTTTGATATTTCTGTCTTCTTTCAGATTAGTGAAAAGAATACATCTAAAATATACATGTAGGTGTTCATTGTATTACTATGTCTGAAGGTTCCTCCTAAAGTCACTGCACGTTGGCAATAGATACGTTACGTCCCCTTTTTTAATCTTGGACAAAGTGGTCAAGCCCATCGAATATAAATGAATATTACAAAACTAAGCCTGGCTCTGAGAACAACCACACAAACAACACGGCTTTACTCGCATCGAATAAAATACAGGGGTGACACCGGCCAATAATCCCTAAAGTGAAAGACAAAAGTGCTCCCTGTGTGTGTGAAATGTAAACGGTAACCCAACTCACCCACTGTCCTCAACCTCCCTGCACAAACCCGAACACATTACCAACAACGGTGTCACAGCTCAAACAGGCAGCGCACAACAACCAAGTGGGTGAACTCCTCAGGCTGCCTCCTTTTATTTTGGGCCCCGCTCTGTTTATTGGCCAGCTTGAAGTCTGTGGAAACCAAGGAGCAGCACGACCGGCCCGCACAAATAGAAATCCCTCACCTTGTTGGAAAGGAAACGAGGGATGGAGGGATGGAGGGATGGAGGGATGGAGAAGGCTCGAGGGAAGAGAGCACATACACAGGCGCCTTGCCCCTGCCTGACATGTAACAATGCCTCGTTTCCATATTTAACCGAAACATTTCAGAAAAATGAAAATAATTGTCCAAATGTAAGCATGGTGATATCTATTAGTCAAATTGTTACACCTAAACACATGCACCATTTCAAAGGCTGCTGTTCTCCACTTCGGCGGTACTTACATACACCACACTTCTCAGCTTTATTCCCAAAGACGACAAACATAAATATCCAAATCCCTTCTGTAGAAACATTTGACTCTAATGTGTCAACAAAATGTAATTAAGACGTAGAACTTTGTTTAATTTAGTCTATTCTGGAAAAGTATGCACATTAGAATAATACAATAATCCCTCATTTCCATGTTAAGACATACATTGAGAAAAATGTAATACTCGTCTTAATGCTTGTAATCAACTGGGGGAGGCCTGTGACATTATCTATTAGTTATTGTTTTCACCCATGAGGTGTCTCCTATAAATGATGGAACATGCATCGGCCGTGTTACACCAAAAGCCAAATGTCTAGGTACTGGTTTGCTTTTATTATGACCTTCAAACTGCAATCTCTAACCCTACAAATATATGTTTAGCTTTACATATTGAGGAGTGTCAAATCCAAGAGGTCGTGTGGTGACAACTGTTAGCCTGTACTGTACACACACCATGAGCCTGCACTACACATACACACAGTGGGCTGAGAAGCAGCAGTGGAAAGTACTGACCTGTGTGTCACACTACATTTGCCATTTACATGGTAATTGCTCTGCCCTTGTGTGGTTGGTTGTGTTTGTGTGTGTGTGTGTGGATTAGCGCATGTGAGTTTAGCTTGTGTCAGGAGGGTAAAACCAGCGACGGCAGAGTAAGTACTTCCTGTTTTTTTTTATTTTGTTGCTAATGTGATGGGTGATCTGCGCTTGACCCCAGTGCGTGAGTCAGAGGTTCTCGTTGCATCGATCCAGAAAATAACAAAGACAGATGAAATGTGATGAGTCCGGATGAGACGTAAAGAGAAAAACACCCAAGGTGGTGAGATAAATGTTTCACTTAAAGACGGTAAAATCAAGATGGCAAACGGAGACTGAGGTTAACTGGGTAGCAGATAAATATTGATTCAAAGTGCACAAGGTAACAGTGCAAACGCAACACAAGGCATGTGTAAAAGGTAGATGAACTGAAGTATGTGAACTGAATAGCCTTGATCCAGGTGATACCTGTGGATTGACTCACACACAAGCTCAGAGCTCACAGCAAGCGCCGAGGACCACGGTCCAAAAATGTATTCCTCCTCTGTGATTGACACATGCAGTGTTGCTGAATATTATTGTTACGCCTTCGTGAGAGAGATGTATAGCCTTTTTTTTCCTTGTGCATATTTAATAAATGTTAACTTTAAATGTTATTCTAAAAAGGATAAAGTAAATGGCATTTTGAAACAAGTGTTTATTTAAAAGGTGTCCTGCAGTAATGCTCACAGATTTAGTACATATTTTTAACCTTCTATCTCGCACATCCACACACATTCACATACTCGAATCAGCCCAGTACAATCACAGTCTGATGGTAAAAAAAAAAAAATGATATTACAAGATATATAGTAAAACAAACAAATCAGAAAAAGTATGAAATCTCCGAAGAAGTAACACCAATGTGCCATTGTGGTATATAGATGCTGATTCCCACTTTTATGCATGTTGTGTTTTTGAGGTGACTCACACACAAACACAGCCATTGCTCAGAGTGGAAAATACTGAACGCCAGATGTAAAACGCTGGTCAGACTATTTCTGTTCGCGCATGTGTTGGCGTCGGACAGCTGGAAAGGGAGCTACCCATGGTTGACTGGAAAACTGTTTAACCAGTAAACATGGATGGGAGGCTTTCTCTCTCTCCCTCACCTCATCTGTCTCTTCATCCATCTCTTCCTTCAACCTTGTGTTGGAGTGAAGTTGCTGCTTCACCGTCTCTCATCGCCTTCCTTCTCCCCTCTGCTCTCTCTCGCTCTCTCTCTTCCTCGCTGCTTCTTGAGGACAGTGCTGATGAATGACTTCCCATTGCATGAAACTATTACAGCAGGACCCCAGCTCAATGAGCACCACTTAGCTCGCCGTTAGCCACGTCTAGCCTTGACTGATGGACGGCATCAGCAGCAGTGGATGACCCAAATGTGACACTGAGGGAAATAAAACTGATGACACAACAGCTTGAAGCTTTCTAATCAAGAGCATGAGACAAAAGTTTCCATCAGATGTTTTTGAGACTTTGGAGCTTGTCTTTGTACAGTATGGTAAACGATGGGCCGTAGTTTGTTTGGCAGGATATCAAAACGGCGTCGGGAGTCGTCCCTTTTAATTGCTCAGCCCTGCCTCGCCTTGTTACCCTGCAACACATCTCCACCGTTCCATTCCCCCCGCAGCACATACCACACACGGTATGCAGTTCATTGAATGATAACGATGGGATATTTGCCATCCGTGTTCATAGTTATTTTGTAAACAGAAGTAAAATTCCCGGCCTGCAGCCAGTGATATTCCCAGCTGTCACTGACAGTAACTATGTAGCTATTTATTCTAACGTAACAACGTGCTAATGGCTCTTGATTATTACAAAACAAGTTGAATTAATTCTGTGTCCTTCACTAAAACATGCCTCGCCTCAAGTTATGGTTACTGAGCTATGATTGGACAGTGGCTGTTTGGTCGAAGGCAAGAGTCAACCGGTGAACAGAAGTGTGTACTTGATGCTGTGCATATTTCTTGGACGGATTGCTCATGGACTCCCCAGCTCCTCTTCAGCATGGCTGGTAAAAACCGGAGGCGTCTGAGGGATTTTGGGGATGTGCCAGACATTGTAGCCTCAAGGCAAGGAAGTTGTTTTCCTGGCCTGTTGTCACTCATCAGGACGGTGTTGTTGAAGGCGTTCAGATGGATGATTCTTAGCGGCTGCTTATTTCCCTAAGCTTTGGTACGTATCCAGGTGTGTTCGATTTTGTACATTTATTTTTTGTCTTCATGTTTATCCCCCTAAAGAAAACACTCATCAACATGACGTCAGAGTAAACATAGAAAGTGATGCTTGAGAAAGCAGATTACTATATGGCTATCCCTCAAAGACATGCAATGAGAAGCAATCACACACACACACACACACACACACACACACACACACACACACACACACACACACACACACACACACACACACACACACACACACACACACACACACACACTCCTGCTTGCTTCAAAGTGATACCTTAAACAAAAAAGGTGCCACAAGCACAAATATATACAAGTGTTTGGATTTAAACGCGTGCATAAATGCACAAGCCTGTATAGACATAGGCAGAACACACACACACACACACACACACACACACACACACACACATACAGATTGCCAGCGTACAACAGGCATCACAGGCTTTCATCAGCGATTGTGAAGGCGGGATGGCTAATTAAAAGAGCTGATCTGTATTAATCTCTAATGAGTTATTACTGGATGAGACATGAAACAGCGAACGTGGTTTTTTATGAATGAGAGGGTGAAATGATTACTTCCTCTGACAATGAATGTTGTGAATTGATTGCTGTTACATATTGTTGTTCGGTGACATGATTTGATGTGACATGATACGGTGCTGGGTGTATGCGTACAATAGCAGCTGTATGGTGAGTGGATGCAGTGATTAGAACCGAAGCGCAGGCTTCTCTGTGTGTGTGGGCGTGTTTTTCATGTGCGCCTGTGCATGTGTTCATAGTTGTGTGTGTCTATGAGGTGGGTGCATGCGTGCTGCCTCACATGCATGGTGCTTTTGTGTGCATGTATGGAGGTTGGCAGTTATCTGCGACCAAAAAAAGAAACTAATTGTTGATGATGATGTTAATTACTGTTCCGCATACCAGGGGATCTCAATTCTTTTTCCATTGAAGCACCCGCACTTGCCCAGAAGTTTGGATCAAAGCTCTTCAGCGCTCATTTGTTTCTCTATTGATTTTGGTTATACAGTAATTATACATTATTTGGGTATCTCTCACTATTTGGCCATTCTGATATCACTTTGCTGTAATTACACAGCACCGTCACACTGCTCAGTTCTGCCTCCCTGCCCTTCTGCCGCTGTTTACCCGTGCTCGGAAAAATACAATCTAATGAGAAGTTTGGATGTGCATGTGTGTGTCTCCTCTACCTCAGAAAATGCCATTGAAGCGCCCTCATTTTGATTATCATTTCCTTTGCTATTCATTCATCTTTCGCTGCATGCTATTTTAGTATCATTTCAATATCATCTTATTATACAGTATATTCCTGCTATGTTTATTATTTTTAGTGAATATATTGGATGATATACTTTGCTCCATTTATAAAATGCCGTTGCTTATGTAGTAACCTTGACCTTGTTGAGTTTTTAGTGTCATTTTCACAGCCACAAAGTTTTGCCTTGCTTGTAAAAGGAGTTTCTCTGTTTTCCCACTATGTGTACAGCCGTTGTATTAGTTTCCATGTTGACTAAATTAAATCCAACAGGAAGTGGAACAGGCTGCTGGGTAATATAAAGGAAAATGTGCCATAGTTTGAGTGTGGCTGATGATGCCAGAATGGGAGCAGTGCTCTATTTCATGATCATGATTAGATCTATGGATTAACACTAATGGGCCTCGTTCGATAGCAGAACTGGGGTAATGCACTGCCCACACTCCATACAGGGACATGCTATTTATCTGCTCGTGTGCGTGTGGTTGTGTGTGAGTGTGCGTGCGCGCGTGCCAAACAGCATTTTCCAAGTTTTTTATCATCCTGATCCCTTTACTTGCAGTGGCAGGAACAGAAGCCATTTAATGATTTTACAGTAAATCCTGCAGAAGCTGAACTATCGTCAAATATAATATACTGTAAGTACTGCAGAAATAAATAAATTAGTTTAAAAGAAAGCAATAAAGCATTTCGGTGCAACGTGTAAGACTGTGAGACAAAATCTAAATTATAGCAGCAATTTTCCAGGAAAGCAGTGAAATTGTTGCACATTAGAGGAGATTGTTTCTGGGTAGTTCAACAGTTCACAGCAGGGCCGTTTTCATAAAGCTTCATAGTTCAAAGAGTTGATATTAGTGACGAAATTTTCAGAAAATGTTTAAAATGTTCCATTACAGTGGAGACAAGATCCTGGTGTCGATAAAGGTTGTTCACTAAGTATCTTCGTACTTAAGAGAGCTCTAATGGTGAAGAACTGTTAGAAGCAGGGAGGAGGACTTTTAAGATGTTTAAGAGTTTCTAAAGCCGAGGAGAAATGATGGAACGACAAAGAGGTTCTATGTATGTTCTACAAACGCTGAAAGACCATGAGTTCATGCTACGATGGATTATATGACAATGGGTTCAGACATGTAGGAGCCCCCCAGCCTGTCTACATTACAACAACTCATCGAACTTGAGTCTCAAAGAGCGATACTTCATCATTCTTTATCTCTTTGTGGCGGTCCTGTGTCGATTTTTCATAGTTATTTGTTGCTGTTATCTGCATTTTTTAGGTTGTTTCGTGTTTATTTTCAATACTTTTGCGTCTAATCGTCTTAACACAAATCAGTGCATCTACCCTGAGGACCGAACACGGGGACAGTGAGCTAATGCTTTTTCTTAATATGCTAGTTTGTTCAATTCTCATTCTTACATTAACAATATTCTTAAATAGAAGGTGACAGTTTTTGAGCACTGTGTTTTAGGCCACTGTAGACAAACTGTGCATGCTGCAATAAGAAATCCAAGATTGAAAGTAATCATGTAAACACTCTTAGTTTTTGACATGTATGTAGTGGATCCTCATGCCCAGGCCATAGACTTTATCCATACACAGACACATCCAAACGCACAGGCACAACGTTTACATATTCAGGAAATGGTGAATTCATACACACTTATAGAAATAGCCCTCGAAAAAGAAGATGCATGTAGGCACCTTTTTTTTTTTCAGCATGCATCCTGCGTAGCCTGCAAACGCCGTGTTACGCCGAGGAATCTCAATCAAAGTGTGTGTGCGTGCGCGTGTGTGTGTGTGTGTGTGTGTGTGTGTGTGTGTGTGTGTGTGTGTGTGTGTGTGTGTGTGGAGGATGGTACCTTCGCCTTCTTTTAAATAAAATAGTGAGGGACACAATCATAATGTTACACAGTTATTATATGATTTGCATTTTACATTACTGTCGGCTGTGAAACGAAAATATATTTCATTCCTGACACAAACACACAAACACACACACAGACACCTACACACACACACACACACACACCCTTTGTCAGTCTTCTGTATATATACTGCCAAAAATCCTTGGAGCCTGTACCCTTCTGAAGGATGCGTATACTATAAAGTACAACTTCCGGTCCAAACAGATGCACACACACACACACACACACACACACACACACACACACACACACACACACACACACACACACAGGTGTGAGGATTAAGTTTTTATTAATTGAGATTGTTTTAATTCCCACAACAAGAGGGAGCGATGCAGGGCGTGGGGTTAAGTGTTTGGTTTTAGTTGTTTGTAAAGACTCACTAACTCGCAGGGAGCTTTCGTTTCGAGTGCTGTCGGTCTCCTGGGATACACACACTCATGGACATGGGGCCACAATGTCTGCAGTCTCTGTTGGCAGACATGAGGATTACAAACACTGCAACAGGGAGGAAAGATAGAAACAGAAAGGCTGCTCTGCCAACCACACAGAAAGAAAGGGAGAGTTAAAGTGAGTGAGTGAGGACGGAGGAATGGAACAGGAAACATGAGAGAGGAAGAGGCCCTGAGAGCCCGACAGAGATGATGCTGGTGTTTGTCCCCAGAGAGGAAAGAAATTAGAATTCTTAAACATTTATATCCCATTTATTTCATAGCAGAATGTGTGTGTGTGTGTGGGTGTGTGTGGGTGTGTGTGCGTGTGTGTGTGTGGTTACAAGATACATATTTATGTCAAAAGCAGGCGGAGTCAATTTGTGTGTGTTCTTCTGTATGACACATTTCTCTGCCCCATCACTCTACCCAGGGCCAAAGTACTTGCCCTACTTTATCCTAAAGAAATTCCCATGATGCCACGTAAGCACACATGTAGACACACACACACACGCACGCACACACACACACACACACACACACACACACACACACACACACACACACACACACACATCATTGAATATCTCTCCTCGTGACTTCCTCTCACTGGGCGTGAACGTATTGTTACTTAAGCAGTGCGGAAAGTTTTGAGATTAGAGGCACTTTTGGACTGAATGAAGTGAATGAAAGCATCACCATTCATGCATTCATACGGGAGGGCTTCGAAGTTCAGCACTGGATCTGACTATCTTCTGTTCATTGGTGCTTTCAATCTGTAGCGAGTCCAATCTGTAGCATTCAGTTCAGTACAGTACAAAAGTAGCCTATACTATATTGTATAGTTCTCTCTACATTGGACAGGATTAGGCATTTCCCCCTGGGAGTTTGCCATGTGATTAGGCTGAACTGACAGAAAGTTACTCTAAACTAAAATGTGTAGGCTACTATGACCACACTCTACATTACATGCAGCCCCTTTGAATTGGGGTGGCAACCATTTCTAAAAAGTTGATCTTGAAAAAATTAAACCAAAGCTATCTGCAAGGCCAGACAGTAGTGGGGATACTCAAGGACTTGTATATGGTGTGTAAACAAATTGGTTTTAGTTTTCATCAAATTTGGAAGTTAAAACAAATCCAAAACCAAATCCTGAACCTGCAAAGTTTCATCCCAATTGTCCAAGTGGCAATTGGGATCTGCCTTCCAGTTCCTAATTCCCATAAAAAATTGCAAAATGTTTTTCCTTTACTTCCCCCCCCCCAGACACACACACTCTCTCCTTTCCCCATCCCAAGCATCCAGTAAATCATATATATTATAGAGTTTTTATCTACTGTATTTCAACACCTCCACCTCTGAGTATTGATTTGTCCCTGAATGAAATATATGAAAAAATCACAAGGATAATAATCCAAGTACACGCACACACACACACACACACACACACACACACACACACACACACACACACACACACACACACACACACACACACACACACAAATAAATAGGAAAGTCTATGGGGGTCCTTTAACAGAAGAGCCAAGGAAATGACCACCCCAGTGATAATAGACAGTGTTTATTGTCCTTCTTTCCTTCCCTCTTCCCTTTATTGCTCAATACAGAATTGAGGCCAAACATGTCTCTAAAGGTGCATTCATGTACACAATACTCAAACAATATGTGTTTTGGTTGCTTTATAGTGTATTGAAGCATCCCCAATGACTTTCTTCCTCCCTATTCTCCAGCCAAACTCTCTTTTTCCTCATCGGTCCATTTTCCCCTCACTGCCCTCTCTCCGTGGATTGCTTGCAAAATGTCTATATTTTTTTATAGTTTTGATTTTCTTTTCAATTCCGCTCAAGCATGTTTGGCAACAATCTCATTCTAACTGTGTGTGTGTTTTGTCATCCCACATCTTGACCCTGAATAATAATTTGGTCCGGCACAAACATTTTTGCCTTTTTCTTTTAAAGTTGTATCCGGATTTGTGGCTGAGAGCTGTAAAGATGTTCCGGTTTTACAGCTGATAAACATCCATCCAATTTTTGGAATTGAGAGGTAATGTCAATATGTTGAGATAATATGGGTGAACATGGAGAAGAGGGAGGAGGAGGGGAGAGATAAGGGGGGAAATAAAGATTTATAAGCTGGATGTGGACAGCACAAAAAGACGGAACATGTTAGAGGAGGAAAAGTAGAAATGGAAAGAAAAGAAGAGATTTAAGGAGGCTGAGGAGGGAAGGTGGAAGGTACGAAGGAAAGCTAACTACTTGCAACTTCAGGTTTAAACAAAACAAAATGTATCCTTGATGATAATTGTTTGATCTTTGATCCAATCCCCAGCAAATAAATGTCACTTTGTAGCAACGTTGTTCATGCTGACACTGCAGGAAAACCAGCTACCTGTAAGTGAATAATAAACCTTCTGAAAATAAACCTGTCATCCTGCAAGACAATACTTTTGGGAGCACGGCTCATCCGAATGAACTTGATTTAAGTCTTTGTAACTTAGGATCCATCAGCTCGTCTCCAAGGTGCGCCACGATTTACCTCCTCTGGAGTTCATGCCGCCATCCAATTAAATAAGTTGACCCACGTGGCATTCCTCCCAAAAACACTGTTTACTAAGTCTCTTAAGCTGACGATTCCATTCAGAAGGCACGAAGTTCGAAGTGACACCTCTTCAATGGACAGTCCTGTAATTCTCCAGGTTATTATACGTGTTATGTAAGCGGAGGAAAACACTAGCTGTCAATTAAAGGAAAAAAGGGCAAAAAGAAGCGCCGCGCGGTGGGAGAAAGGCAGCGTTTGTGTTCATTACGTATGGTTTGGTGGGCGTTCATGTGATCCAACACTCTATCATAGCCCTGAGCGATGACCCGGGCTGGTTAATTAGGCCTCCCAGATATGAATGAGGTTTGTGTGTACAGCCTCACCTAGCATCATTCTGTCTCTCACTGAAATGACCCTGGCCACCTGAGCACACTCCATCACCAGGCCGGACTCATATGCAAACACGGATGCAAGCGTGAATGCAGGCAGGTGCACACACACACACACACGCACACGCACGCACACACACACACACACACATTTATTGCATTTATTGAATAAGCTGCGTGGGATCCCAGGGTTCATCCTGAATGGAAGTAAATACACACACACACACACACACACACACACACACACATGCACACACACACACACACATGGTATCGGTCACATTTCATGCATGCACTCGTGACTAAACACACAAACACCCATGCAAACACACACACTGTACTTTTCTGAATGTTTTTGTAGGCCATGCTTTAAATAACCTTCCAATCCCATTGGCTTATTCCCCTCGCTCTAACACCCATTCCTCCCTCGCTCCCCCTCCCGCTCCTCACCCTCATCGCTGCCTCCTCCCCCATCCTTCCTTTCCTCACCCTCCGCGCCCCTGTTAGACCCCCCTGGGAGCCTGCGGAGCGGGATGTGTGGCTAATTAAGGCGACCTATGCGAACCCCGCGTGTTCGAGTCCCTGTCCTAAGAGATGTACAGTGCCATAGAGCGAGCGGCAGAGCCCAGGCTAACACTCACTCCCTGTCCCTCGTGTGGTTGTGTGTGTGTGTGTGTGAGTGTGTTTGTGTGCGTGTGTTGGGGAAGAGGTGTCAAACGTTGCATCCCCAGTCCCTTTCTGCATTTCTCTTCTTTTTTTCTTCTTCGCTCTGTTTGCTCTCTTATTCCCATGCCTTGCCTCCCTGCGTGCCGCATGTCCTCCGTCTCTTCCTCGCCACAAAAGTTGTCCTCCTTTAGCTCTCCCTTTGCCTCCCTTTTCCAACCAGCTCCATTCTTTCATTCTGTCCTCCTGCTGTTGCCCTCCTACCCTCTTTAGGCGACAGCAACCCCAGGGTCCCATTGCTGCTGTTTAATTAATTCTTTTCATTGTGTAAATCAAAAACGGAGCTTGTGTCCTTGACTTGAGAGCTCTCGAGCATGCACGAGCGGATGAACGACACAAACAAACTGAGGGGGGGCGAGCAAGCGCCTCCGTCTCCCAGGAGGAGGCTAAAAGGATCTGCAGAAAGAAGAAAAGGAAAAGAAAAAGAGAGGAAAAAGTTCCTTTACTTTGTTAGAATGTGGGACGGAGGATTGTCTTTCAACGAGAGGAAGGGAAGTAGTGGATAAGGGCGATGATTATAGTATAACCCAACCGCCGGATGGATGAGAAATCATTACTGGCTGATTCGACTAAACCCTGGAATACGTGTTGTACTTCTGATGCCAACGTTTTCTAAGTGTTCACTTTCTAACGGCATCAATCATTCCAGAAAATGCCAAAGACTGAAACACGGTAATAATCCCAAGGCAAGTGTATTTGTATAGCAGCACATTTCTAACCTGACCCACCAGATTGTTTGATACACAGAACCGTCGGAGAACCTGTCACTAGGAACAGTTTAGAAGAGGGCAGGCACCTTCAAAACAATACATTGTAGGTGATTGGATGAACCATCTGTCGATCAAACTCTTGCCAAAGTGAATATAGGAGACTAGCAAAACACTATTTTCCATCGAGAAAAGCTTTCAGTGCTGTGCTCTCAATAAATAAATACCCTCCCGATGTAATGTAACGGATCCTAATGCGACATCAAAGCTAAACTCTTAAGGAGTTGCCATGTTTGTCCAGAGCAAACAGTCGCCTCCGTGTGTTGTCTCGCATGCAGCCATAGCCGCCTGGAGCTCAGAAGCGCCTTCTTGAACCCTGACATTGCTGCCCTGCAATGAAAGCACCTTTTAGCAACCACATTGAACAACAAAAGCATCGAGAGAAACCATTTACCGAGATATTAATATGACACAGAAGAGATAGAACGCATCCGATGGGAAATATAACCCACTTAATGATGATAATAATAACTATGATAATGATAAACTCGATCTACTCTCTCTTTTCAGTGGTGGAGATGAGACAAAAACTCTGTGTATTCCTCAGAGGAGGGAAAGACAATATGGTGGTGAGGACTCCAGTAAGCTCTATGACATGCCCTTTATAACCTTCTCTGACTAATAACAACTTCAATTTGGAGCAAATAGTGTTGTTATTAATAAAATAAAGACATAATATAAAAGGAGTAAGAAGAGAAGTACTGCTGTGCAGAAAACAGTGGCTAAGAGTAGATCCATGACACACTATTCAAGCCACTACGTAAACGCATGCTGGGGGAGGAGGTGTGCAGTGGAGAGAGGGAAGGATCGACATCTTTGCTTTGGCTGAATGTTTTTCACTTTAATGGCCAGCTTATAGAGAAGCGGGGAGGAGGAGTGGGATGGAGGGGGTCGAAGAGGGAGTGAGAAACCAATTCTACGTCCTTTCCTTTCATGGCTCTGGAGAATGCTTTTTTTTTTAGCAGCGAGCAAGGGAGGATGGGAGGATGGCAACAGAGGCAGTAAAGGATGCCGAGAGAGGAATCGGCCAGCTGTTTACTTTTCCTGGTTGTCAAAGAGAGACAGAGGGAGGCCATGATGGGGATTGGAGGGGAGCTGGGAGATTGACTGTTCTTCACCTTGAGGCTCTTGTGCATGCATGTTTTCTTTTTCTTTTTTTACCATCAAGCTAAGAGTGAGGGCAGGATGGAGAAGGAAGAGGAGACAAGAGTGCACTGTGGTTTTTCTTTGGTGAATTCCTTGGAGAACTGGGAAGGGATCAGATTAAAGGTTACATTCTGAAATCCATTTATTTAGTTATTCATTTGATGAAATGTTTCAGGAGACGACTTGCCAATCAAACGGGATCCCAGCTTGGCAGCGCCATGTCCCCTGGGTTTCCTGTTGACTGAAACTCCATGTTTCTGGTGGCAGTCTTGTTCATTCAAGGCCCCAATGACACAGTTCTCCTTTAAATTTGCTCCAAATAAACTTAGTTTGCTACTGATAAAAACACATCACTTCCTGCGTGCCAGTTTATTTTTTCCTGTAAAAAGTTATTTAATTTACCATGGCTTTATTTCTTTCAGCATGGCCAGCGATGTTTACACCCATTGCACCTTAATGTTTATGTACAGAGACTGTCCTGCATCTTCATTTTGAGACATTCTGCTGCAGTCGGGGCGACAATGACGTCATGAAAGTTCAACACAGTTTTGATTTCCACAAGCACAGGTTTCACTAGTGTCCAATACATATTAACTAAAGCTTCGTAGTTATGTTTTATGATTATGTTGAGGTGCTCAAAGTGCATAGTTTTAGAAGTTGGCACATGTGTTTTTTCTTTTGTTTTTTTTGACTTTGCTTTACCAAATAACAATCTAACCTAAAAGTTTTTTTTTGATGTTTGCATGTCTATAGTGTTGAACACCAGCCAGTCCTCCTCAAAGTCAATGTGATTTCCAAACTGTTTTTCTTCCTTTACCACACACACTCCTTGAATTATTTTCGTGACCTCATGACTTTTGCTTTGAGGTCAAGTGAAAGCAGACAGGAAATCAATAAGGACATAATGTTTTGAAGAACAATTCAGATCTAACTTATTTCTCTCTTGATTTTTACCCCCGTCTAGTTTTTTTCTTCTTCATCATTTTGAGATTCAAGAGATTCAAGCCTCTGAGACCTGAAGCTTTAACCTCCAGTCTCCCGCTGCTCTGACTTTATCCACGCGCAGGTTGCCACATCATCCGACCCGCAATGAGAAACATCAGGTGTTAGACAATGGAAAAAAAAACACAATGCTTTTCCACGTAGGTTTGTTTTTTTGCTTGATGTGACAGTGAAAACCTCCCTTCCCTTCTCGCTGTCAGTAATGGGTTCCTCCTGTCAATAAAAGGTTCAAATGTGTTTCATAGCTGACAACAGCACCTGTCCTCACAACTGATGCTCCTCCATCTTTCTTTTTTTCTCTAACTAAACCCTTCATCTTCCCATCACTCCCCAGACTTTCTCTCACTCTGTTCTTGTACTCTTCTGTTTTTTTCCTGTTTTTCAACATTGTTTTTTCTTCTTCTGTTTATGTGGCTCATTCTACCTCTCCTTCTCTCTCATTATCTATTTCCATCTCCGATTCAGTTCCTTAACAAGCTGCTTCCTGTCTGTCTGGCACAGCTGTTGATTACCTAATTACCTTGCCTTTTACGCACACTCACACACACGCACACACACACACACACAATTACACACAAATTAACACACAAATACACACACCACCCCTCTCTGGCACAAAAAGAAAAAGATTGCTCGGGCTAAAGCCATTGTTTGTAATCAATCATAAACGGAGTGCATTTATACTGCTCCGTGTTAGTCTGCTGACGACTCAAAGCTTCACAACACATGCCAACATTCACCCTTTCACACACATTTATACACCGATGGCAGAGGCTGCCAAGCGAGGTGCCAAATTGCTGGTTCAGTGTCTTGCTCAAGGACACTTCGACACTTTCCCTGGAGGATTGAACTTGGAACCTTTACACACCGTCTCAGTGACTCTTTTACGACAAAATAAACATGTCACGCCAATGCTAAGCTAAGTAATAGGGGGTACATTGACATATGTAAAGGACGAAGCCACGGTATGAAGAGTGGCATTTCATAATCGTTGTTTTTGTCCAGGAAAATGTATATATATATACATATTATTTTTGCTCCAACATGTTTCTCAGTTTAACTCTTCATGCCCTGTGTTGATCCCCAAATGCTCTTTGCTGCATGATAATGTTGAGGGGGAAACATTTTTCACAGGGTTTACCATTTATTGTCAACATGGAAGTAGTGCTAATGTTGTGTTGTCTCCTCGAGACCAAGAGCAGCCTCTGGGTCCATCGCTCGATTTGTTTTGCTCAGAGAGTTTTGTTTTATAGTTTAATTTATTTGCATGAACAAATGGCAAGGCCTGAAAAAAGAAGATGTGCAATCTGTGCAGGTGAGACATAAAAACCTCAATTGGTGCTGCAAAATATCTCACCCCTAGAGGGAAAAATAGAAGACAACAACCGAGCACATAACATCAAACTAAACACAAGGGAGAATGGACAAACATAATCTATAAATAGCACGCAAGGACAATAACGCTTCGCCCTCGAGCTGAAGAAGTGATAGTAGTATCAGGTTTTGAGAGATGTGTGTGTTTTGGGTCTAATGTGCGTTTAGAAGAGAAAGAAAGGAAGAAAGGAAGTGTGGCTCGACTTCCTTGGTGTGTGTGTGGTGATATGCCAAAACTTATTCTGTGGTATTACTGGCATATTTCCCCATGTTTACAAATATTGGTTTGAACTGGAACAATATGTAAGTGTTAGGACAAATGTTTTTCAGATTGGATATTGACTGAAGCCAGGCCAATGACGCAAGTTTGTTCACAAGCCAACAAGTAAAATCCATTTCCGTCCCTCTGTCTCTCGGTCTTCCCCTCACTTTTTCTTGCTTCCTATTTGATCTGATTTCTCTGTCCGCCAAGTAATTAAATTCAAAGGGGCTGTTTTGACATGAGAAAGAGTACTGAGTTGCTTATTGCCAAAGAAAAGACGACAAATAACGGATGAGATATCAACTATCAGATGAAATGACAGCTCTGTCCCATTTTACCCTTTCACGCCCTCCTTCTCTCGCACTATTGACTTTACAACCTTTTTCTCTCGCTCCTCTCCTCCTTTTTTCGTATCAGTGGAAACTTATTCTCCCCCCCCCTCTCTCTCTCTCTCTCTCTCGCTCTCTCTCTCTCTCTCTCTCTCTCTCTCTCTCTCTCTCTCTCTCTCTCTCTCTCGATGATTAAAGGTTCTGATTATGTGTGCCAGGATACCCATTAGCTTGGACACATGCAAAGGCCTCTGACCTCCTTTCCCATTACACACACACACACACACACACACACACACACACACACACACACACACACACACACAGTTCGAGTTTGGTTTCCAACATAACCCACAAAAATACCCAGAGACCCACATTTGCGCACGCTTCCACACACTTACACTGTTGCACACACTAATGCCCTTGAGACTAATTATCAGTCAGGTGTGTCATCTTATATTTATTTGGGCCAGTGAGGTGCTAACAAGCATTCCGCTTCCTCTTTTCTCTGTGTTGCCATCTGTCTGCTTTTTTCATTCTCTACTTACTCCTGTCACACCATTTTCCTCTCTCTCTCTCTCTCTCTCTCTCTCTCTCTCTCTCTCTCTCTCTCCGTCTTCTCCCTTCTCTACCAGACATTGCTGAGGCAGGCGTTTTACAGGTTGTTTAGTGTCAGATCCAGTGAAAAACTGCCAGAGACAAGGGGGTGAAGAAGAAGCGCTATACTGCATTAAAATCAGACAGAAGCAAAGGTGTGGTTTGGTAGACGACTGCTGCAGGTTTTATCCAAGGAAAATGGTCTCAGCAGGCTTATAGTAGTCTCAGTGATGTAGTGCCAAACTAAATGGTGCGTGAACTATGACCTCGGTTGATGACAAGCAACCACCAAAAGTCCAAAATAAACAGAACTCAAAGTGAATTCCTCAAGAACAACACAATGCTTCACACCAAAGACCATCTCAGTAAATGGACGACGTGTCTCCACTTCTTGAGCACCGGAGCCCAACATACGACGTCTCCTTCACTCCAGTCATGATCAACTTGACAGTTTTCTTTTTACACAGACTCCTAACCATGAAACAAACATCTGTGTGTGGATATAATGTCAGTGCAGATGTTTCCTATATGAAGATGATTCATCAGTCTTGGCGAGTTGTCATGTTGTCTATTCCTATGTACATGCTACGGTTGGCACGATGAAGTTCATTGAGAAAGTTAATGTCCTTAAAATGTAATCTTCTATTCACTGAGTCACGTTTCCCAGGCTCAATGGAATGATGCACAAATGTTAAACTTTTTAATCAACTGGATTTCTTAACTGTATGGAAACTTATTGTCAGTTAATAATGCAAACATTTCAGTGGTTTACCAGCTACCTGGTTACACAAGCTTTTATTTCTATTTTTGCACTTTTCTTCTTCCTTTTGTTTTCAAACAGATGTATTAGCTGTGCCTGCATGTTAATGTGCATATGTTGTATATAGTATGAAGTGTGAGGATGTGAAACCATGTTCACAGCCTAAATAAGAGAGGTATTTCAAAGTTGACCCCGAGCCATCTTTACGCTTGGCCTTGTCTGTCTCGTAACACATGTGCACACTTACACTGCATAACACATACAGTACAATTGCACCCACATGCGGTCAGATGCCAAGACATATGTACAAGCTTGTATCGACTAAACTGTCTCCGCAGTGTCCTCACAGGCATGCATGATGGGTAAGCATGCCTCGTGAGCGGAATGATCTGTCGCTGTTCACCTCTCTACTCCTTCATTACAGCTGCTATACTCTAAAACACAGGCAGATGTATTTTATAATGGCCCATTGTTACGCATGCAGTACAACGTCTGTACAATAGCCGTAACTGCTGGAAGCCATCATTATATTTTACCTGATGAGGAAGGTTAGTAATCCTGATTCTGACTTTTGTGAGTAGAATCAAGGTAAGCCTCCAGGGAATGTGTAAGTCTGTGCAATGTCCCCTTAAGTGACCTGTGTGTGTGTGTGTGTGTGTGTGTGTGTGTGTGTGTGTGTGTGTGTGCGTGAGCAACCTGGCAGAGGACCAAAGTGTGGCCGAAAGTTCGCCCCTTTAGGCTAAACATTTCTTCCGCTCTGATTAGCACATTAGCATGTCCCAACAAATGGCCAGGGACATTAGCATGGGAGCTAACGGACGGGGCATTGGTCATTGTTAATCGATGGAATGCTAAATGGAGGTAAGTGGCTGATAATGTGCTTTTAGGGAGAGCATGGTTGGAGGGTGGAGGATGCTGGTGTGTCAGAGAGGAAATGAGAGACTCAGGGTTTTAACTTGAATATGACCTCAGGGCAGAGGACAGTGACCAAATAGAGGAGGTCGTTAAATAAAACACAAACGTTTTGTATACACACTTTGTATACACGCACACACTCCTTATGCACATGTTTTTTTCATTTAATTTCCATTTCTCCTTTTCTCATAATCAGTGTGCTTTGATGCTAATCTGCTCATTTGCCATGCCTTTTTCTAAAAGTTTCCATGTCTTTGCCACGAACACCGATACCGTTTTTCTTCTTGGAGTGTTTTAAGAGATAGAAAGAAAACTTCTACAAGATCAGAGGGTGTAGCGAGAAAGAAAACAATGGCGTCGCTGCTCTTATTCTGACACAGTTTAAGGCCTCCATGATGAAAAGGGGATTTAAGTTGATACTTTTAATCCGTCATGCTGATGTGTGTTGGGTTGCGATGCCCTCGAGCAAGGCACGCGCCCAGGATTAAACGCATGTGATCCTCACCGACAATCTTTCTTTCTCATTTTTTTTTTTCTGTGTGCATACAGTAAGTGTGTGTGCTGGGAGAAATGCATGTACAAGTAGATGACGCATACACACACACACACACACACACACACACACACACACACACACACACACACACACACACACACACACGTACAGACAGTCAGACTTATGCACAAGCACACACTTGTTCCACCTTTATACTTTGATTTAAAGGTTCATGGAAGATTTATCCTCCTACATTTTCTTTGTCTCACACAAACACACACAGACACACACTTGTTCACCCTTTGAAACCTGTACTTAGAAGCTCATGGGAGATTAATCCTCCTACTTTTTTCCTGTCACATACACCAGTGCTTCCTTCTCAACTCCTGTGTTGCCTCGCTAAGTCTCCTAACACTCATAGATAATAATGCATCCAGGATGTGCACAAGGATTCACACTTGCTGGTTCGTGTTACTACTTTTTCAGATCAACGAGATCACTTTTCACTCTCATTTCTGTCCCATTAAAACAAAAAAAGTTGTTTGTTGCTTGAAAAATGAAACAAACTGCAGTTAGACCATGATCTTGCTATGGTGTTGGATTTTTAAACCTCTCAGCATTATTTGTGGTTATAATGTCTGTTTAAGTCAACAAAACAAGACAAAAACCTTTCATTTTACCTCACAATATCCAATCATCTCTAGATGGTTTCATCAGGAAAATGTTTTGGCAATGACTGAACTTCGGCAGCCATATTGATCTTTAGATTGCTTCTGGGGCTCCAAAAGGTTTGAATCACTCACAGTGTTTGCTGTGATGGTTTTTTTTATGTTTTGGAGGTCGTAAAACGCTACAGAGAGGCCAGATTGGACCAATCAACACCTTCCAGCACTGTATTGGAGAGTGCTGAGGTGCATTTTTGGGGAGGGAAGGAACTGTACTGCGGGAACACATTTGAGGCCCTCGTTCCTGCTGTTGAAATGTTCTTAAAAAGTGTTCCCGCAGTGAACAAATGCTTTATATGACACACACATCCACAAAGAAACAAGACAGAAAAAGTTAAAGGCAAGCACACATATGAAGACATACAGATCTGGTCCACAGAAAAACACACGCATTTGATATGTGTTCTCCTCTCTGTTGAGCCTTCTGTCTTGTTCTGCCCCCCTGTGTCTGACTCTCCTCTCTCGACCTCTTATTATCGCCTCTTGCTCTCTCACTACAACCAAGTCCCTGTTTCTCTCCTTCGCCACCTCCTCTTGGCTCTCTTTTCTCTCTCCTCCCCTCTTTCTTACACACACATACAGATTTGCAAAGAGCTCTCTGTTCCTTCTCCTAATTTTCCCTTCTTCCCTCTCACTCCCGCTGCCCCCGCACTGCACTCTCCTCACTCTCGCTTCTCCCTCGCCGTCTTCCTGCCTGCCCTCATTTTTCATCAGTAACTAATGGTGCTGGACTCATCACTTAGCCTCAGCAGAAGTGTGTGCGTTTGTTTCTTGAAAAAACATGTTGTTTTTTTTTGCCCATAATGAATAATGCTCTTATGGTTGCTGGCGCGTCAGTGAAGATGCCACTTCTAAATGTTCCCCAAAAAGTTGTTTTTTTTTTCTTGTAAATAAAAATAGCAGATTGCTGCACAAACGGGAAGATCCGGAAAGTATAAAGTTTGCGACTCCTGTGACTTAAAGGCTTGCGGTTTTCAATCCTGGATCATGTGATTAATCAAGACATTCAGGAGGTTAAGTGCAGGTAGACCGCTATCACCCCCCTTTGCAAACATTCAACAAGCTAGGCGCTCAGCTTCTCCGGACTGTGGTCGTTCCGAGACCGCAGACGGAGACTGCATACGGGTGTGAAAGTGTGTTCTTGCTCAGTCAACAATCCCAAAGTAAAGAACGTTTTAAAAGAAAAGACTGCTGCTGCTTTCACTCCTACTAATTCTTCAGAAGTCAGGAGGAAGTGAGGTATTGATGGACGACAAATCTGCTTCCAACATGCACTTTCCCTCAGTGTGTGTGTGTGTGTGTGTGTGTGCCATTGATCCCCTATAAGAAAGAAGCTCCTATAAATTCAATCAGTCCTATCAATTCTCCGGTTGTTGACTTTTAGCTGCACGGCTCCCACCTTGAGAGGCACGGCTACTTTTATGGAGATAGGCCATTCGTTTTCTTCTCTCTTCCTCTCCATTCTTCTTTTTCAGTCGCACATTGACTTTTCATTTTCTGTCTGCCTCTGTGTGTGTCTGTGATTTGTTATTTATCGTTTCTTCGTCTGAAGGCAGTGCTATTGGAGCACACCACCATGCGGCAGCTCGCAATTCCCAACTACAACGGCGGCTCTCGGCTCCTTCAACCTCAAAGACAACAAGAGAAACCTCTAGCAATCGCTCTGTCGCGTTTACTTTGAGGAGCGACTCTGTGAGCAGCCATTTGTATGAACAGTTAGTGAAGGATTAAATAGACAGATGGCTAATATTGTATTTCGGGGAAGGATTTAAGTCTTTTACAATTATAAAGGAAAAATACCCAAATCTTGGAAAACAAGAGTGCCATCTACAGCATGAGATCACTATAGCGATTGTGCATCAAACACTGATAGCAGTGTAAATGTGGAAACCCCACGTTGCATCCTTTTGCCATCCATGGCATTGCAGACGCACATGTATGCACTAATGATGGCATAACGACGAGGAGAATCTGTTCTCAATCTTCAGCGTTTTTAAATGCAAAAACAAAAAGGATGCTTGGCTGATTACAGTGTTTATCTGTATGCATCCGCTGGCCTGGCTTTAACCTTCAACCATTGTCCAGGGAAACTTGGCTGAGCACACATGCCTGTCGGAGCTACAGCCAGCATAATATTTACACACTTCGACAGACACATGTGAGCTGCTTCTGCAACCAGTCAACAACTGCTGGATGCTTTGTCTTTGGACAGCTGCTTTGTGTGAGGGCACTGCACTGGTCCTGTGGATGCCGGTTACGGTGGATGACAGGACATGGTTTTCAGGCAGTCCAAACTACATCCAAAAGAACATTTTGAAAGCTCGAGGATGAATATGTCGAACTCCCGAAATGTTTCGGGGCTGAGGGGAGTACAATGGGAGTAGATCTGGTTATTTGTATTTAAATGCCATTTGTGCCGATGTGTTTGCCTGGAAGCGTTAAGAAGTTTTGGTATTCACAGCTGCTCCTTTTTCCATCTGTTGTGTGTGTGTAAGCTGCTAAAATGGTGAGTCTATGCGCCGTTGCAACAAAGAAAATGAGAAGCCCAAACCTCTTCTCTGTCACTCTCCCCTCTCGCCACGTCTCTCACTGTCTCCTCCATTAAGTGACCTGTCTGCCCGCCGCTCTAATCGACAGTAAGTGTTCTAATGCCAGAGGTGTCAACACACACAAAGTGTCCCAGCATTTACTTGCCAGTTGACTCCAAGAGCTCTGTGTAGGAGTGTGTATGTGTGTGTTTATGTGTGTACAGAGACCTTTCTGAAAGCCGGGTTCTGCCTCATACAGAACAGACAACGTTTGGCAGGAGCTGTCAGGGAACGCAATAATGCAAACACACAAGCATGCACACATGTGGCATTCAGAGGTTTTTGCATAACCCCTCTCTCTAGAATCCTTTATGTATTTTGTATTCTCCTCCCGCCCCTTACACACACACACACACCCACACACACACACACACACACATTTTCCCTTTTGTTCCTTTCTCCTTCCCCTTTTTCTCTTTCTCCCTGACGCTGATAGTTTGATTGGCAGGGTCACTCGTGTGAGCAGTGGAACTGAACCCTGCAGGCTCGTTTCACACTGTGGCCAGACCACTTACCATCTGACATCAGGGGCTCCTGGCGTCTCACAGACACACACAAACTGGAACGTGAACAGAACCACGTACTGCATGCATGCACATGTGCCCACACATGCATAGAAACACTCAACTGCACACACACACACACACACACATCTTTAAGTGACTGCAGAAAGTCTTTCAGCTCCTCTATAGCTGCCATTGTTGTACAGTGACAGACGGAAAATTAACCCAGTGTCCTTGATGGGAAGCGGAGGTACAGTAGCCCTTTGTCTTTCTCTGTCTTTCTATCTATCTATCTTTCTGGGCCCGACTGCGCTCCCAACTCCTATTCAACCTTTCTCTCCCGCTATCACTCTTCTTTTTCCATCTTTCTCCCTGAATCCAACACACGTGCACACACACACACTCGCACACAAACCATCTCACCCCACCTCCCTCCGAGCTGTCAGGGAGAGGAGGCGGAGAGGCAAAGAGCCTGGCCTTCTGGGAGTTGGTGTTTTATTTTTTTGTATTTTTTAAGGCCTGAGTGGGCCATTGGTCTGCATGGCTGACAGGCCGGATTTGATACTTGGCCTTATTCAGTCAGTCTGTCAGCTCCGCCCAGTCCAGCACATCATGGCACAGCTCAGATGCCCCTGTGTGTATTATTAGTGGCTAAATATACACGCAAGGCACAATCCCAAACGACGACTCATTGGAGGGAGGAAGGGTTGTGTGTAATTGTGAAGAGGAGGGCGTCAGGCTTTGTCCGTTGGAACGTAGACCTCAAGAGGCATCTGTGAGGTGTGTCAGTGTATCGTAAATTAGCATGAACTTTTACTGAGTGTCCTGTAACAGTCTTTATGGGGCTCCTCTGTCTTTGCAGTCAGAAACACATAAACACTTAAAGAGAGACTAAACCCACATGACCGTAACAATGTGTAATGAGCCTTCTGAGAAATCGCTTAGCCGTATGCATTTCACACCGCTTAAGGATTATGTGGAGAACTTACAACTAAAAAGTATCTCTAGTAGTAAGAATAAAATATATAGAAAGTGAGTTAATATGGGATAGTGAACAATTACCATGAAGTTCCAGAAAATTACCTGTTGTGAATGTTATTTATTCTATAAACCAGGTGTTACTAATTAACATCTGCGCCGTTTGATTCAAGTGCTGCAGTGAGCCTCGACGATGAGCCAGCGGCGTGCACAAACGACTCTGAAGCAGCTTATTGTAATCCAGCCATCATTAACAGTGCAATATACAGGACTCAGGGCTTTCCTTCAGCAGCAAACACATATTTGCTATGTGAAGATATAGTGAATTAAAAAGTCTGCCTGAAAAAATAATCAATCGGGTAGTCGATCTCCCTCTGTGTGTGTTGTTATCCCCCATGTTGAGAGCCGTTTAGAAGCAATAGAAATGCTTGTACTCCTGAATATTACACCTTATAAATTATACCTGTGGTTTTACTGTGCCAAGGGGAAAAAAAAAGTCTGTAAAAGGACTCTTGTTAAAGGTTTATTTACCCTGACCCTGAGCCGACATGTTGTGCCGGCCTCAACTTTAAAGTTGCACACACCTTCTCAGGAGTTCAAGAACTGCGGCTGATTAGACTTCTACTTGAGGTTCTGCTGGAAATTACAGGATGTGACCAAACTCCATGCACACACGCTGCTGTTAGAGCGGTCACCGCTCCCTATTTGTTCGAATAATGAACAGAGTGAGACTTCTGCATTTGCTTTCTGGTGGGATTGACGGCTTATTAGAGAACTTATTAAAGGGTTAGAGGACTTATGTCTTGACAGGATTTGGAGAAACTTGTCCATGCATTATCTTCAGTAGACTTGACCACTGTAACGGTGTGTTCAATCTGCAGCTGATGCAGCACACTGCAGCTCGAGTCCTCACTAAGACCATAGTGCTGAGGTCTTTGCACTGGCTTCCTGACAAACAAACTTTACAAACAAACTTTTGACTTTAACATCCTGCTGCTGGTTTAAAAAGCACTGAATGGTTTAGGGCCTCAGTACGTTTGTGAGCTTCTGCTACCTTATGAACCATCCCGACCTCTCAGATTGTCTGGGATGAGTCTCGCGATAGTCAGAACTAAACATGGAGAGGCAGCGTTCAGCTTTTCTGCTCCACATTCCTGAAAAGCTGCAGGTCTGCTGAGACCCCCAGCTCCTTTAAATCCAGATCGAAGACTTTTCTGTTTGTTGCTGCCTTTAATTGAACCAGATACAAGGATATACATTTCTGCATCTCATCTGCTGCATTGGATTTCTTAAACTGTGTTCAGGTTCTGTTACGGGGTGTGGTGCAGAGGACCCGAACGCACGCCCACACAGCAACTTTCCAAACAAGAGCGGACTTTATTTCACTCAAGCGTGCACCGTCAAAACATAAGCAAACAAAATTTCATAAAGGCAGGGGATCCACTCGGCGTCGCGAGGGCAACTCAAACGAGCTCACTGGTAAACCACTTCAGAAGAAGAAGAAGAAGAAGAAGAAGAAGAAGAAGAAGAAGAAGAAGAAGAAGAAGAAACTGAAAACCTTAACGACCTGACAATGTGTTAGGGAGGGAAACTGTCCTTATATCAGCTGCCTGGTGATCACCTTAAATGCACCGCAGCTGGACCAAAGGAGGGGGCGTGGCAGTGGGCGGAAATCTGGGTGTGACCTCACTAAGACTGACCACACACCACATGGCCTACAACAACACACACAGGAGGGAAACACACAGGGGAGCACCCGCCAGGAGCAAAGCCGACACCTAACAAACTGCACTGCAGCTTTTATGTTATTTTTTTGCCTTTTGACAGTTTTTTTTTTATGTTTTAAAATGAATTTTCTTACTTGTTTTTTTTTACTTTTCAGTTTTCTTCTGCATTATGTTTTTATGCTTTTAATGGTTTTATGTGAAGCACTTTGAATGACCTCATTGTTAAAATATGCTACAAATACACTTGCCTTGCCTTATATTTTCTATATTGTATGAGCATAGAAGGGAGCACTCTATTGTGTAAGCACATTGATAGAGAAAAATGAGATTAAAGTGACTTGCAATGCTGTTGTAGAAAAAGAAAAAACACGGAGAAAAGTATGATTTACTAAGTTTGATTATACGCTTCACTAAACAAGAGACATTTGTTTTAGTCTTAGCTTTTTTTTTTTACAAATCTAATCCTAAGTTTGTTGCCCTGTACATCTAGCTTTAGGAGCTCTGATGGGACTCCAGTTTCCCTTGAGCATCTCCTAAATCGCTACTTTTGACTCTCCTTTTACCCTTCTTCTCCACTCCCTACCCCGCATAGCTTTATCATATTTTAATAGTTAAGTCTGAACGCAGTGGGCTGGCCTTATAGCTCTGCTCTTCTTCTGCCCTCTCTGCTCACTTTCCTCCTCTAACCAGTGTTTTCCACTCTATTTGTTGTGATAAATGACTGTTAGATGTGATTTCCCCAAGATCATTTCTCTCTCAGGGCCACACACCATAATTAGACGGCATGATTAATAATTCATTCTTTCTCTTTTTTCTCCTTCGGAGTCTCTGTCTGAGTGTGGATGTGTGGATGTGAGTATGTGTGTGTGTGTGTTGGGGAGGATGCAGAAATCCATCATACAATATAAACCCGACGATTGAGTCATTTTCCATTCTGATGCCAAAACAATAAAAACGTTATGATAAAAACAATGAGAATGAGTTCAGCGCAGAGACAAAGAGCCTACCCGCCAGAGTGACACAAAGAAGACATATTAAAAGCAATGACAACACAAAGGAGTTCCCCCAAAGACATGGACACACACCAGTGTGAGTTTCTGTGAGGGAGTGTGTGTCTGTTCATCATCCCGCCTCCAGATAATTGATTTAACTCTTCAACCAAAAAAAGATTACGAAATATAACACAAGCCCAATACTAGAGGAGAAAATGTGTGTGTGTGTGCGCGTGTGTGTAATGTCATGCCCTCAAAACTGTCTGTGCCTCTTTGCAACATTAATAACCATGATTAACATTGCACTCCTGTAAGGAGTCTCCTACGGGCAGAAGAGTGGGCTGAGTGGGAAAACTTTTTTTTAATCCATTTGAATACACATTTTTACGTAAAATCAGGTTTTTGTGATCATAACCGACGTTCTTTAAACAATTGTGTTCAATGTGCCCATTTACAACTTCTGTTATATTGTGATGTTTCCTCAATAAAGAACATCAAGAGTCTTTACTATTTGTATTTCTCAAAAGTTCCACACATCTGGTTATTATAGCAATGCCAAAATATTTCTTCTTTCTTTTGTTTTTCTCTTTATCGTAGCATTTGTTGTGTCGACTGGTGTAAGAGTTTCTTTTTTTTTTTACTTCCGTCTCTCGTCATTTCTTTTCATCGCCGTTTACTTTTTGCAACACTGTAACATCAGCTCGACTAATTGATGTCTTTACATCTCCCCCCTACGTATAAAATAAATTAAATTCTTTATTTCCACTCGCAGACAGCATAGATCTCTTATCCAGAGTGCAGGGAATATAATAAGTAAATATAACTGGTTGTTAAACAGTAGGAAATCCACTGGAGGAAAGTTCGTAGTGTAGTCACGACCATGTTTGTTTTGGTATCATTACAAACGATAAAAAAATTAGACTTTATGACTATTTTGCATATGCCACGGTTAATGCTCACTGCGGGAGTTGAGCCCTTTTCAAGCAAAGAGCCACAAGATGCAGATTACTTAAAACCCTCGTGGCTCTTCTACCTCATTGTAAATCACAGTGTGGAGTTGATTATAGCTTTTTATAAACCACACTAAAATGTCTACATTTCTATTGTGTTTCCGCAGTAAGTCAGCGCTACATGGTGTGCAACTCTGAGCTAGCAGGAATCCCCCAACAGTTTAAGTTTCAAGCGACAGTAATTTGATGTTACCACAATGACAGGTATTGTTTTGCTTTTGCTATACAACTCTCCACACACACACACACGCACACACACATATCAAACAGATCAGAAACCCAACGCTGCAGGGATCTGTTTAGGTGAGCACGACCTCTGACCTCCCCAAATGGGGTAAATGAGAAGAAAAAAAAAGGCATCAAATCAAAAGACGATGCACTCGAGCAGAAACGCCACGGTCAGAGTTTGGGGGGGTGCAATGATCTGGATCCTTGCTCACCATGCTACAAATAGCCTAGCATTACCTTTTGTTTCACTCCAACAGAAATGGCCATTGCTCAAATAAATTAGAGAAGAAGAAAAAAAATCTCATTTTGGTCCCGGCAGGGCCAAGTAGCCCATACCTCATAAGGCGTGTCTTTGGCTCCCCGGACAAATATCATAAACGCACAGAAATATTGGAGAAGATGGAGAAAATCAGAGATGGATGTGATACCTCGTGCTGCATTAAATCAATATCTGATTACAGACACGGAGGAAAGGTGAGAGAGTGTGTGTCTGTGTGAGTGAGAACAAAACGGAGCAGGACAGGTCATGAAGTGGGGATGGAGGTTAGGGTGACGGCGTCAGATGTCACACGCGTCACTACACTCGTACGCCTTTAGACGTCTTTAAATGCGCACGGGCGCGCGCGTGTTTGTGATGTCGGTGGCTGTCGCTTCTCTTTTGCACCAGATTTTTCACATAACCCCCACAAATCAATACTGCGGGACTTTGTGAGTTTCTGAGATTGGCAAAGGGGGATTTAAGTGCAATAGGAACCAATAAAGTGTAAATTAGAGCAGACATAGTGGACGGCCAGGAGATTTCTGTCTGCTTAGGTTGTTTTTTTAGCTTTGTAAGAAATAAAAAAACTCTAAACATTCCAGGGAAAAGTTTTTTTTGGTAATCATAACAAAGATTTTTTTTTCTTCCAGAGACCAGACTATTTCTGTCTCTCTAACAACAAACCAAGCCAAATATTTATGAAAATAAACCCAAAAGCCCTGCAGCCTCTATTATATCTTTTAAAAAGATTGCCTTGTTTTTTACACAGCACATGTAGTCCTCAAACGGCCGCTTGATGATTACATGTAATGAAAAGAGCACTGGAATTGTCAGTGGAAAAAGAACAATAATCAGAAGTTGATGGAAAGAAAAGTACAGACATAGTTTTTGCGATCCATAATACTCCTTTTGTTTTATCCCGTTTCCCTTTTTGATTTTGGTTCTACCAGTTTCAGGCTCGTTGCACATGTATCAGTTCTAACATCTGGATGTGCATGTGAGCTTAACCTATAACTCAACAGGGCCATACTTTAAAGTTCAGCAAGGACGGAGTTACACTTTGTTGTAAAAGTCCTTTTAGAGATACCGAGCGACAGTCTGTCAGATGATCAGAGTTAAAGCTGCTTGCTTTTAGGGAAGAGGGTTGTGTGAGGTAACTGAGTGGGAGGAGATGTGTCGGACTTAATGAGATCTTCAGAGATCTGTGGAAATGAACGTCGGGAATGCACTTGTTAGCAGCTCATCATCCGTATCTCATCAAGATGATAATTCATATCTTGTTATTTTGCAGCAATTAGACAAACCAGAGCAGTCCTAATGGAGTCTGATGCCGAGAACCTTGAATTCCCTCTCTGCATATTGTTCTGTCGTTCACTTGCATGTCTCTCATTCTCTCTGTCCTGTTTCTTCTTGGCGGAATTTCTGTCTCACTCGTCTCTCTCTTCCTCTTTCCATCTCATCTCTTCCCGTCTGTCTTATCATCTTCTTGTTTGTCTTCGGATCTCTCTCTCTCTCTCTCTCTCTCTCTCTCTCTCTCTCTCCCTCTCCCTCTCTCTCTCTCTGTCTCTCTCTCTCTCTCTCTCTCTCTCTCTCTCTCTCTCTCCCCCTCTCTCTCTCTCTCTCTCTCTCTCTGTCTCTCTCTCGCCCTCTCCCTCTCTCTCTCTCTCTCTCTCTCTCTCTCTCTCCCTCTCTCTCTCTCTCTCTCTCAGATTTGCCAACTCTCTTTTGTTTTTTTTAATTTTCTCTCAGAGGCTTTTTCATGTGTTGAAAGTTAAACATGCAACAAAGAGCGAAGGAGGGCCCGAATATTCATTATTGTCATCTAACAATCACCGAAACAGACACATTATTCTTTTAAATATTGAGATAAACCTTCAAACAGTTATTTTTTTAAATTACTGTGAAATTAAAACAAGAGTTAAAATTGGATTCAACAACAACGATTGATCACAACCAGACTATGTTTTCATTAATTCCTTAGAACCTCTTTGAGTGACTACAACACATGTGCATTAAATTCAATATATTTGTCACCAATTGATATTATAATTATTTTATTCAGTTCATGAAAACATTTATATTTTAGATGCATGGACACTGATCAAAATGTCAAAGTAGGAGTCTTGCACAGACTAATATGACTCATCTCGCTCTCTGAGACACGTTGGTGTTGACTGGCAGGCTCATGTTAACTGTAACGGCTTTCTTTTTTACTCAAAGTAAGGCTCGAAAGCTGACGCCTCGCTTTATACGTTGGTTTGTAGAATACTTCTTACCCAAGATATCTGAGCGAGCCACATTCAAGATCAAAATGCCAGTAATCACAACTGAATGCCAGCTCCATCTTGGGGCTCTGCAGGCTTGGCTAAATGTCCCCCGCTCTTGTTTTCTCTAACCGTCTTTGCTGTGTGCCCCAAAAAAACAAAGCATTAAATCTATAAAAAAAAAAAAAAATACAAAAAAAGACAAAAAACATGCTCCCAGGGAGACCATCTAAGTATGTATACACATACACACACACAGGTGGAGACACCCCCTCGTGTCCCTTTGCTGAGCCGGTCTTAAAAGCATTTGCATGTTGCATATTGGTGTAAGCCCGGGTGGGGGTTCTGGGTCTGTCCCCTTGCGTGTACTTGATGGGAAGAACGAGTGTGTGTCACTGTTGTTAGAAAGAAAAAATAAGGAGTGCATGAGTAGTTTTTTCTTTAAAGTGAATGATATGAGAGGAATGTGCACGTTGCTGCATATGTGTGTGCTGGATTCAATGTTAGCGCGCGAGAGAGAGAGAGAGAGAGAGAGAGAGAGAGAGAGAGAGAGAGAGAGAGAGAGAGAGAGAGAGAGAGGGGGGAGACTATTTGGTTGTCGAGGTAGGGGGCAGTATACAAGAAGAGAGAAAAAGAATAAGACAAGATGTTCACCTGTGTGTGTGTGTGTGTGTGTGTGTGTGTGTGTGTGTGTCTGTATATAGGTGCTCAATAGGGGGTCTGTGCATGTTAGAGAAAGGCCTATTTGCAATCAGACAACCACTATGCCAGGAAATAGCCAATTATTTACCTCCCAGCCATCATTGTTACTGTGTGCGAGAGGGAGACGGTGAGTTAGGGAGGTTATGTGCATGTGGTCTTATGGTGGAGGAATGGATATTGGATCAGTGGCTTGTCGGGGTTGAGGGGGAGTAAAGGACAAAAAAAATCTGTGAAAAGAGCCAGAGCGTAGGTTAATTATGGTGAAGTAGCACAGACTAAGTTGTCATTTCCTTTTTAATAACCATAATAATACCTAGTGTAAGACACTCAAATAGTTTCACACGAGGCTGAAACATGACGCATTTATATTTCAGTATTTCAAACATAGTGTCAGAACCCTGTGAACTATGCAAAACATAGACCACTTTGACTTCTAATACACATTTTTTTAAAATGTTATTAATTCCTTAATTCCTGCCCCTCAAATGAAGACTGGCGAATCATAGCGAAGCAGCTTCGACCGACTGTGTGATTGCTGTCACATTTCCTTTTTTTCAAGCTGCTTTTGTGGATACTAAGCTTCGTCCTGGTTAATGTTATAGTGATACTCCTTACCCAGAGAGGCTGAGGTTAGGAGCAGAGTTTCTAAAACACGGGCATTCGCAGGCTTCATGTGCAAATCATTACCTCGCACTATCACCAAGATCGGAGTTGGCTTTAGTTCTGGCGAAAGCAGGTGGATGAGTCCTGACACAGGGCTCCCCCGGTGGTGTCATCCAAACGAGCTAGTGGAGGAAGGGATGTGTTCCTCCTCGGGGTTGATGGGCGATGCCGTCCAAAAGTGGGTCGCCATCGCCTTCGTCAAGGCGAGGATCCAGAATCCAAGGTCCAAGGCACTTCAGACGATGACAAAAACCTGTTCTGTATAACAACATGGCGGAGGTGGGGAGACAGAGGGAGAGAGAGAGAGAGAGCGGGGGTGTTACTATCAAGGCCACAGTGTCAGTGTCGGTGTGTGTGTGTGTGTGTGTGTGTGTGTGTGTGTCTATCGGTGCTATTGATCTGTCCTCCTACATCCTCTTAACGCTCACCTTGGTGTGTCACATGTATACCTTTTAATGAATAGTGCGGGACAGGGATGTGGCGTGTGCAGATGTGTCCAAGAGTAACACACTTCAAACTGAAGCTT